>NW_020919798.1:0-1536 GCF_003984885.1 Neopelma chrysocephalum | reverse complement strand
TTACTGGGAGTTACTGGGAGTTACTGGTTTGGGGTCTGGGGGTCACTAGAAGGGACTGGGAGGGACTGGGAGGGGACTGGGAGGGACTGGGAGGGAGTTTGGGGGTCACTGGTTTATACTGGGAGGGACTGGGAGGGGACTGGGAGGGACTGGTTTGGACTGGGAGGGACTGGGAGGGGATTGGGAGGGACTGGGAGGCACTGGGAGGGACTGGTTTATACTGGGAGGGACTGGGAGGGGATTGGGAGGGACTGGGAGGGACTGGGAGGGGACTGAGAGGGACTGGTTTATACTGGGAGGGACTGGGAGGGGGCAAAGAGAATCAAAAGCTAAAAATAGAAATAATTGGAAAAAAATAGAAAAATTTAAGAAAAATTAAAATAAATCAAATCAAACGAATAAATTAAATTAAGTTGCGTTAATTTGTCAGAAATTCACCCCAAATCCACTCCAAATTTGGCCCAAATTGACCGAAAATTCGCCCAAAATTCATCAAAATTATTCCCCAAAATTCATCCCAAATCCACCCAAAATTTATCCCAAATTCACCCAAAATTTATCCGAAATTCACCCAAAATTTATCCGAAATTCACCCGAAACTTCACTGCAAATTGACCCAAAAATTCACTCAAAGTTTAACCTGGACCCACCAAAAATTCACCCCAAATTGACCCAAAATCCCCTCAAAATTCAACCCCAATTTGACCCAAATTTCACTCGAAATTCACCCAAAAATCTCGGAAAATTCGCCCCAAATTGACCCAAAATCCCTTCAAAATTCACCCCAAACTGATCCAAATTTCACCCAAAGTCCCCTCAAAATTCACCCCAAATGCCTCTAAAATCCACCCAAAATTTACCAAACGAAGATTCGGCCAAAAACCGCCAAAAAATCCGCCCCAAATTTACCCAAAATCCGCCAAAATCCCCCCAAACCCCTCTCAGTGCCCTCACCTTGCCCTTAACAAACATGGCGGACCGCGCCTTTCCTCCCTTTGTGCGCATGCTCCGCTTCGCGCCGCGCTCCTATTGGGTAAACCTTTTTCCCGCCTCCTCTAAGCCACGCCCATGTTTGGGCTGCCCTCACTCAAAATGGCGCCTGACTCCATTTCTCCCTCACTGCGCACGCGCGTCGCGTTAAACCCCTCCCTTTCCCTTTAACCCACCAATGGGAAGCGGCGGATTTTGATTGACAGCCCAAGCCACGCCCTTTCCCCCCGCTGCCCTCAGGCCGCCATGATGGCGGCGGCCGCCCCGCGGTTGCGGCTCCTGGGCGCCCTCAGGGTAAATTTTTTGGGGGGTTTTGACTCATTATAGGGTTTTGACGTCACACCGGGGCGATGACGTCATGAGAGCCTTTTTTTTGGGGTGTTTTCGCAGAGTTTTCGGGGCCCGATTTGGTGGAGCGGAGGAGCCTCCCCGGGGCCGGGCTGGGCCGTGAGGGGGGTGGCGAGCGCCGCGGGGCAGGTGAGCCAATTAAAGGGGTTTTAAGGGATTTTTGGGGGATTTTGGGGGGATTCGAGGGGATTTTGGGGG
>NW_020919797.1:0-787 GCF_003984885.1 Neopelma chrysocephalum | reverse complement strand
GCACGGCGGGACCGCCCCGCGCACCCCGGGGCTGAGCGGGACCCCACCGCCCACCCACCCCCGGGCAGCGCGGGTCGCACCCCTCTGCGCATCCCGGCACAGAGCGGGAAGCGGGGGCCGCACCGCGCCGCGTATCCCAGGGTAGCGCGGGTCACATCGCCCCGCACATCCCGGGGTAGAACGGGTCACATCGCCCCGCACCTCCCGGGGTAGAACGGGTCACATCGCCCCGCACCTCCCGGGGTAGAACGGGTCCCACCGCTCCGCGCATCCCAGGGTAGAACGGGTCGCACCGCTCCGCGCATCCCGGGGCTGGGAGGGTCACACCGCTCCGCACATCCTGGGGTAGAGCGGGATGCACCGCTCCGAGCATCCCGGGGCTGGGAGGGTCGCACCGCTCCGCGCATCCCGGGGCTGGGAGGGTCACACTGCTCCGCACATCCCGGGGTAGAACGGGTCGCACCGCTCCGCGCATCCCAGGGTAGAACGGGTCTCACCGCTCCGCGCATCCCGGAGCGGAGCGGGACACACCGCGCACATCCCCGCACATCCCCGCACATCCCTGCGCGCCCGCTAGCGCTGTTGGAGCCGCGGGGGGCCCGGGAGGGGCGACAGCGGCGGCGGCGGCGGCGGAGGAGGAGGAGGAGGAGGCGGAGGAAGGCGCGCAGCAGCGCCAGCCACGCAGCTTTGACGTCGGCGGGCTGCGGCTGCCGGCCCCGCACGTATCAGCACAACGTGACGGCCCCGCCGCGCTCCGCTCGCAGCGCCCGCACCCTGCGCGCCCGCA
>NW_020919796.1:0-808 GCF_003984885.1 Neopelma chrysocephalum | reverse complement strand
GCTCCCATCCCGCGCATCCGACCACGCCAACCACGTTCCTTCTTCCCGGCATTTCTGCATCCCCCCTTCTCTGCTGGCGGACGTGATGCTGGAACCGCTTGGCCTGTTGTTTCCCAACCAGATGGCCGCTGCAGCGCAGCAATGGGCTGCAATTTTGGGCGGGTGCATGCCGGGATGCCCAGCCCTCCTCCGCCGGGATGCGCGGGGAATCCTAATCAGACAGCGGGAAGGGGGGGCTGCTGGTGGCAGGTACCCCGCTTTGGGCGAGGGGACGGGCCAGCGCTCGCTGGAGCACACGGGCCACTTCCCACCGGGAAGCAGGACACTGCGGAGGAGCCAGGAGGGGAAATCCCAGGCTGGTCATTTAGGGGCGGGGGGGAGCTTGGAAAAACCGCACGGGGGGAGCAGCAGCTGCGAGTAGAGCACGTGGGAGCGGTGATGGTATTTGGAAGCGGGGATATTTGGAAACGGGGCTGTTGGAAGCGGGGATATTGGAAGCGGGGATATTTGGAAGAGGGCATGATGTTTGAAAGAGGGAATAATTGGAAGCGGGGATATTTGGAAGCGGGGAGGTTTGGAAGCGGGGAGGTTTGGAAGCGGAGATGTTTCCATGCCTGCCGGCACTGCCGCTGTCCCGGCCCGTTGTTAAGGTAATACCCAGCACAGAATGGAAAGCTGGACTCTGCTTCCCGAATAACGCGCTAAGCAGAGCCGGCGGCGGGGAAGGCTCTGCCCTCCCGCTGCCCGGGCTGCGCCTCTCGCCGTCCCGGCTCTGCTCGCTTGGGGCTGCCCCGGGACCACCGGCGGC
>NW_020919795.1:2241-2670 GCF_003984885.1 Neopelma chrysocephalum | reverse complement strand
AGAGAGACCCCCAAAACACCCCCAAAAAACCCGAAATCCCAAAAAAATCCCACCCCAAAACCCCCCCGGGAGCAGCTCGTGCAGCACAGAGACCCCCAGGGACATCGTGGGAGGGGGGTCCTGGGACTGGGGGGGGCACGGGGGGGTCAGAAATTCACAGAGACCCCAAAAAACCCCGAAATCCCCAAAAAAATCCACCCCGAAACACCCAAAAACCCCCAAAAATCCACCCCGAACCCCCCCCCGGGAGCAGCACCGAGACCCCCAGGGACATCGTGGGGGGGGGGTCCTGGGACTGGGGGGGGCCAAAAATAGTCAGGGGGGGTCAGGAATTCATACAGACCCCCCCCAATTCACAGAGACCCCAAAAAACCCCGAAATCCCCCAAAAAAATCCATCCCAAAACACCCCAAAAACCAAAAAAAATCC
>NW_020919795.1:1092-2141 GCF_003984885.1 Neopelma chrysocephalum | reverse complement strand
CCCCCCCCAATTCATAGAGACCCCAAAACACCCCGAAATCCCCCCAAAAATCCACCCCGAAACACCCAAAAACCCCCAAAAATCCACCCCAAAATCCCCCCGGGAGCAGCACTGAGACCCCCAGGGACATCGTGGGGGGGGGTCCTGGGACTGGGGGGGGCACGGGGGGGTCAGTGACTCAGAGAGACCCCAAAAAACCCCGAAATCCCCCAAAAAATCCACCCCAAAACACCCAAAAACCCCCAAAAAATCCACCCCGAAACCCCCCCGGGAGCAGCACTGAGACCCCCAGGGACATCGTGTGGGGGGGGTCCTGAGACTGAGGGGGGGTCCAAAAACAGTCAGGGAGGGTCAGAAATTCAGAGAGACCCCAAAAAACCCCGAAATCCCCAAAAAAATCCATCCCAAAACACCCCAAAAACCAAAAAAAATCCACCCCAAAACACCCCAAAAAATCCACCCCGAAACCCCCCCGGGAGCAGCTCGTGCAGCACCGAGACCCCAAAAAAACCCTGAAAAAAACCCAAATCCCACCCAAAACCAGCCCCAGGTGTGCCCAGGTGTGTCCCAGGTGTATCCCAGGTGTGCCCAGGTGTAGCCGAATGTGCCCCAGGTGTGTCCCAGGTGTATCCAGGTGTGTCCCACGTGTCCCCAGGTGTGTCCCAGGTGTGTCCCAGATGTACCCAGGTGTGCCCACCTGTGCCCAGATGTGTCCCAGGTGTATCCAGGTGCATCCCAGGAGTGTCCCAGGTGTCCCCAGGTGTGTCCCAAGTGTCCCCAACTGTACCCAGGTATATCCCAGGTATGTCCAGATGTCCCCAGGTGTGTCCCAGGTGTGTCCGAGCTGTACCCAGGTGTCCCCAGGTGCCCCCAGGTGCCCCCAGGTGTCCCAGCTGTGCCCCCAGCTGTGCCCAGGTGTCCCAGCTGTGCCCAGGTATCCCCAGGTGTGTCCCAGGTGTCCCCAAGTGTGTCCCAGATGTATGTGGGTGTGTCTCAGCTGTACCCAGGTGCCCCCAGGTGTGCCCAGGTGTGTCCCAGCTGTATGTGGC
>NW_020919795.1:598-992 GCF_003984885.1 Neopelma chrysocephalum | reverse complement strand
TCCCAGGTGTCCCCAGGTGTGTCCCAGGTGTGCCCAGGTGTGTCCCAAGTGTCCCCAGGTGTGTCCCAGGTTTGCCCAGGTGTGTCCCAAGTGTCCCCAGGTGCCCCCAGGTGTGCCCAGGTGTGTCCCAGCTGTATGTGGCTGTGTCCCAGGTTTGCCCAGGTGTGTCCCAGGTATCCCCAGGTGTGTCCCAGATGTATGTGGGTGTGTCCCAGCTGTATGTGGCTGTGTCCCAGGTTTGCCCAGGTGTGTCCCAGGTATCCCCAGGTGTGTCCCAGATGTATGTGGGTGTGTCCCAGGTGTGCCCAGGTGTCCCCAGGTGCCCCCAGGTGTGCCCAGGTGTGTCCCAGCTGTATGTGGCTGTGTCCCAGGTTTGCCCAGGTGTGTCCCAGGT
>NW_020919795.1:0-588 GCF_003984885.1 Neopelma chrysocephalum | reverse complement strand
CCCAGGTTTGCCCAGGTGTGTCCCAGGTATCCCCAGGTGTGTCCCAGCTGTATGTGGGTGTGTCCCAGGTGTGCCCAGGTGTGTCCCAGGTGTATCCCAGACTTATCCAGGTGTGCCCAGGTGTCCCCAGGTGCCCCCAGGTTTGCCCAGGTGTGTCCCAGCTGTATGTGGCTGTGTCCCAGGTGTCCCCAGGTGTGTCCCAGGTGTGCCCAGGTGTGTCCCAGATGTATATGGGTGTGTCCCAGGTGTCCCCAGTTGTCCCCAGGTGTCCCCAGGTGTGTCCCAGGTGTCCCCAGGTGCCCCCAGGTGTCCCCAGGTGTGTCCCAGCTGTATGTGGGTGTGTCCCAGGTTTGCCCAGGTGTGTCCCAGGTGCCCCCAGGTGTGCCCAGGTGTGTCCCAGCTGTATGTGGGTGTGTCCCAGGTGTGTCCCAGGTGCGCCTCACCTGCAGCAGGTGCTGTAGTAGGCGGAGCCATCCGAGGCAGTGCTGCTGGAAGGCGTCGGTGGGGCTCTCGCTGACGAGCAGGGACAGCAGGCACAGCCCCTCGAACCTGACACGCCATTGGCTCTCACCAACGGGACACGCCCAC
>NW_020919794.1:0-922 GCF_003984885.1 Neopelma chrysocephalum | reverse complement strand
GTCCCCAGGTGTGCGTTTGGTGTCCCCAGGTGTGTCTTTGGTGTCCCAGGTGTGTGTTTGGTGTCCCCAGGTGTGTCTTTGGTGTCCCCAGGTGTGTCCCAGGTGAGTCTCACCTGTCCCCAGGTGTGTCCCAAGTGTGTGTTGGGTGTCCCCAGGTGTGTCTCACCTGTGCCCAGGTGTGTCTTTGGTGTCCCCAGGTGTGTCCCACCTGTCCCCAGGTGTGTCCCAGATGTGTCCCAGGTGTGTCTTTGGTGTTCCCAGGTGTGTCCCAGGTGTGTCCCACCTGTTCCCAGGTGTGTGTTTGGTGTCCCCAGGTGTGTGTTTGGTGTCCCCAGGTGTGTCCCAGGTGTGTCTCACCTGGGCCCAGGCATGTCCCAGCTACCGCCAGGTGTCCACAGGTGTATGTTTGGTGTCCCCAGGTGAGTCTCACCTGTCCCCAAGTGTGTCTCACATACCTCAAGTGTGTCCCAGGTGTGTCCCACCTATCCCCAGGTGTCCCCAGGTGTGTCCCAGGTGTGTCCCAGGTGTCCCCAGGTGTGTCCCAGGTGTGTCCCACCTGTCCCCAGGTGTGTGTTTGGTGTCCCAGGTGTGTCTCAGGTGTCCCCAGGTGTGTGTTTGGTGTCCCCAGGTGTGCGTTTGGTGTCCCCAGGTGTGTCTCAGGTGTCCCCAGGTGTGTCCCAGGTGTGTCTCAGGTGTCCCCAGGTGTGTCTCACCTGTCCCCAGGTGTGTCTCAGGTGTCCCCAGGTGTGTCTCAGGTGTCCCCAGGTGTGTCTCACCCATCCCCAGGTGTGTCTTTGGTGTCCCCAGGTGTGTCCCAGGTGTGTCTCACCTGGCCCCACGTATGTCCAGGTGTGTGTTTGGTGTCCCCAGGTGTGTCTCACCTGTCCCCAGGTGTGTCCCAGGTGCCCCCCAGGTGTATTTT
>NW_020919793.1:0-725 GCF_003984885.1 Neopelma chrysocephalum | reverse complement strand
GTTTTGGGAAGGTGGGAGGGGGTTTGGGGTCTGGGAATGGGTGTGGGAAGGGGCTTGGGGGGATTTGGGGGATGTGGGAGGGGGTTTGGGGAGGTCCAGAGGAGGGGTTGGGAACGTGGGAGGGGGTTTGGGGTCTGGGAATGGGTGTGGGGAGGGGCTTGGGGGGATTTGGGGGAGGTGGGAGGGGGATTGGAGAAGGTGGAAGGGGTTTTTGGGGCTTCTCCAAGCGGATTTCTGGGATCTCCCAGCAGGTTTGGGATCTGTGGCACAACCCCGGGGGTTCATCCCAACCTCGGGGGGGCTCTGGCTGATCCCAAATCCCTGTTTTTCAGCCGGGGGTGGAATTTTGGGGTCTCCCAGTGGGTTTAGGGGGGTCTCACAGGGGGTTTTGGGGTTCTCTCAGAGCCCTTTGGGGTCTCCTGGTGGGTTTGGGGGATCTCTCATCCCTCAGGCTCCCACAGGTGGCTCCGGGTGCTCCCCAATCCCATTTTTCCCGCCGTTTTTCCCATTTTTCCCTGTTTTCCAGGGTCTGTTTCACAGCGGGAGCTGGCTGAGATGAGGACCAGGCTCTACCTCAACCTGGGGCTGGTCCACGATTCCCTCAGGGAGCCCCAAAAATGCGACCACTTCATCCGGAAAAGCATCTTCCTGGCAGAGTGAGGGGGGAATGGGGGGCCTGGGGGGGCTTTGGGGGGATTTAGGGGCTTCAGGAGAGGGTTTGGGGG
>NW_020919792.1:0-2290 GCF_003984885.1 Neopelma chrysocephalum | reverse complement strand
GTCCATCCCAGTCCATCCCAGTCTGGCCCAGTCCACCTCAGTCTGTCTCAGTCCTTCCCAGTCTGTCCCTGTCCATCCCAGTCCATCCCAGTCCGTCCCGGTCCCTTCCCAGCAGCCGCCGCCGTTTCCCGGGTCCTGCCCCCCCGCCCCCCCAGAGCTGCCGCCGGACGCCGCCCCCCCAAGATGCTGACGGGGGTCGGGGCTCCGTCTTTGGCTTCGTCTCCCTGGGCTGGGGCTCGGCCTCCGCCTGCGGGAGGAGCTGAGGGGGGTCCCCGGGGGTCGTGTGTCCCCCCCGGAGCGTGTGTGCCCCCCCGGGACCCCCATCCCGCTCTCACCCCCTTTTCTCTCCCCACGGAGCTCCTGGCCCAGCTCCCGCTCCCCCCTGGGAGGGGCTTTGGGAGCCCCCCTTTGCCTTGAGCCCGGGACCCCCTTGAATCCCCGTTCCTGGGCACTGAGACCCCCCTGCACCCTCTCTGTCAGCACCGGGACCCCCTGAATCCCAATTGCTGGGCATGGGAACCCCCTAAGCCCCATTCCCGGAAGGAGACCCCCCCTGAACACGCATTCCTTGGCACGGGAACCCCCCTGAACCCCCATTTCCGGACACGGGGACCCCCCTGCACCCTCTCCCTCCGCACCGGGACCCCCTTAAACCTCCTTATCCGTCACCGGGACCCCCCAGTTTCCATTTCTGGGCACCGAGACCCCCCTGAACACCCAATCCCGGGCACGGAAACCCCCCTGAACCCGCATTTCTGGGCACTGGGAACCACCTGAATCCCCTTATCCTGCACCAGGACCCCTCTGAACCCCCTTATCCTCAACAAATACCCCCCTGTGCCCCTTTTCTTGCCAGTCCCGCCTCTCCCAGCCCCCTGATCCTCCCTTTTCCTTGATTCTGGGACCTCCTGCCTTTTCCAGCACCCAGCCCCCACTTTCCTCAATGTCGGGGACCACTGGACCCCCCTTTCCCGGGCCAGGGACCCCCTGGATCCCCTATCCCACCTGTCCCATTCCCAGTCCTCCCCTATCCTTGAACCTTGGACCCTTCCCAGCTCTCCCAGTTCCACTTCCTTGACCCTTGGACCCCCCAAACCCTCCAATGTCTGTGACCCCCCCAGTTCTCCACTCCCTGTGCTTCCTGCAGGGGGTCCCAGGCACCGGGAACGCCCTCGACCGCAATTCCTGGGCACCGGGACCCCCCTGAACTTCCATTCCTGGCACTGGGACCCCCCCTGAACTTCCATTCCTGGCACAGAGGCCCCCCTGGACCCTCTGCCACAGCACCTGGACTTCCCTAAATGCTCTTATCTGGCACTGAGACCCCCTGAACCCCCATTCCCTGGACTGGGAACCAACCCCCCTGAATCCCATTCCTGGGAAGGGAAGCCCCCCTGAACCTCCATTTCCAGGCACGGGAATCCCCCTGCACCCCCTGATCCAGCACTGGGACACCCCTGAACCCCCATGCCCAGCTCCAGGACCAAATTGAACCCCCTTATCCTGCACCAACACCCCCTGCATCCCCTTTCCCAGCCATTCTGACTCTCCTCACCCCATGACCTCTCTTTTCCCACCCCTGGGAGCTCCTTTCCTGGGCACAGGGACCCCTGGATGCCCCATTCCACCTCTCCCAGTCCCTACACCCTCCTTTCCTTGGCCCTGGGATCCCCAAACCCCCTTCCCGGCTCTCCCAGCTCTCCCAGTTCCCCCTTTCCTTGACCCATGTCCCACCTGGACCCCCCAAATCTCCGTGTCCCCCCAGTTCTCCACTCCCTGCGTTTCCTGTATGTGGCAGTGACGGAGCCCAGCCCGAGGATCCCTCAATACCTGTCCCTGGGATACTTGGATGGGATCCCCTTTGAGCGCTACGACAGCGATCGGGGCCGGACGGAGCCACTGACGCCGTGGATGGCGGCCGGAGCTGAGCCGGGATATTGGGATAGAGAGACCCAGATCAACGAGAGGAACCGACTCATTGATGCCAAGAACCTGGAGACAGTGGGGGCCCGGTACAACTGGAGTGGGGGTGAGTGGGGGGAGCCGGGGAATGGGGGATGTGTGGGGCTGGGATGGGATCTGTGGGGCTGGGATGTGGATCCAAGGTGCTCCAAAGGGGCTGAGATGACACTCTGTGTGTCTCCATCGGACTCTGGGGCTCCATAGGGCTGGAATGGGGCTCCGTGGGGCTGGGACACAATTCCAGGGGTCTCTGTGGGTCCGATCCCACCCCCCAGGTCTCCACACACTGCAGCGGATTTATGGCTGTGACCTCCTGTCCGACGGGAGC
>NW_020919791.1:0-477 GCF_003984885.1 Neopelma chrysocephalum | reverse complement strand
CCCCCCCCGGGTATGAAGGTCCCACCAGTGTCTTCTGGGCAATTTGTCTTTGTGCTGCTCCCCCCCATCCCAGCGCGGGATCCCCTCGGCTCAGGAATCTCACTGTCAGATCCGGGCTCTCCCGAGCTTGGGAACCTCCCGAGCTCTGGAATCTCCCAAGTTCTGGAACCTTCTCACCCCTGGACTCTCCTCACTCCAGCCCTTTCTCCCTGTCCCCCCTCCAGGGTCTCCACCCCGGAGCCGCTTCCTGGCGGTGATGCCCCGGGGAGGGTCCAAGAGGAAACGCCCATTTCCAACTTCCAGAAGCTCCAGCGATTCCCAGAAATCAGTGATTTGCACGGAACCGACCCACAGAACCTCCCGGCCCCTTCCCCTCCCTGCCCATGGCTGGGGTGTTTTGGGTGTGAAGAGACCCCAAAATCCCCCGGATTTGGTGATCCCGACAGGCTGATCCTGGGATGGCCCGGCCGGGGGGGG
>NW_020919790.1:0-1249 GCF_003984885.1 Neopelma chrysocephalum | reverse complement strand
GGGGGGGACACACACACGGGGGGGTCCCGTGAGCGGGGTGGGAGGGTGTCAGAGACCGAAACATTTCATGATTTCTGCATTCTAGGATTGCCAAGGCACTTTTGCAGGCTTCTGCAGGCAGGAAAAACCCTTTTTCCAGTGAAACAGGAGGGTAAGCCCAAAAGAGTTAACTAAGAAACTTGGGCCTGCTAACAAGTTACTTACATTCAAAACGATTCGTTCTGTTCTGCTAACTGGACCAAAGTTTAACAGAGTGCTAAAGGTACATGTAATGGGCCTAGAGGTAATAAATTTGGATACAGTAAGCTAAAGTAGACATTTGAATAGGAGAAATAGGCCGGGAGCCAGGGCTTTCTCCGAGCTTGAGCGAGCGGGTCAAGCACAATGGAAAGGAAGAAAGGTCACATTGAGGAAGATGAGAATACACCCCCTGCCCATGGGATGAAGATAGGAACTCCCCCCAAAATTGGGGATAGAGAGAAGCGCCGCCCCAAGCTCCGCCTGAGCTCCACCTGTACTCCGCCTGTTATCAATATGTATGAATAGATGCTGTAATCACTTGAATATGCATTTAATCACACCTGAAAAATTGTATAAAACTGCTGATTTTGTGTGAAGCCTTTGAGCAAGTTTTTCCAGCAACAGCTGGCTTGCTCCCAGGGCTGCTAATAAATACCTTTGCTGCTTAAAGATAAAAAGTCTCCCAGCAGTTTCTCAGACCGATTTTTCGGATTCAATAAGAACCTGGGTGATAAGAACCCCCTTATTTCTGGGGTGGGTGGTAACAGAGGGTCCCCCAGGGGCAGGGACCTCCCCGCAGCCCCCTCCCCTCCCCTTACCCCGCGGCGTCCAGCACCTCGTAGCCGTGGCCCTGGTAGGTGCGAAGGGCTGTGCCCTTGTGGGGGTTCCAGAGCTTCAGGGTCTTGTCGCTGCCGCACGTCAGGCAATAGTTCCCGTCGGCTGAGGGGGGGGGAGCAGGCGGTGACCCCCCCCAAAAACGGGAGCCCAAAGATGGGCATCCCCTGCCCGGGAAGTAGGATGAGCCCCCCCTGGGACCCCCAAACCTGCCCTGGGACCCCCAAACCTGCCCCTGGACCCCCAGGACCTCCAAACTTGCCCTGGGACCCTCAAACCTGCCCTGGGACCCCCAAACCTGCCCTGGGACCCCCAGGACCACCAAACTTTCCCTAGGACCTGCAAACCTGCCCCAGGACCCCCAAACCTGCCCTGGGACCCCCAAACCTGCCCT
>NW_020919789.1:0-913 GCF_003984885.1 Neopelma chrysocephalum | reverse complement strand
TTTTTTTCTTTTCTGTTATTTTATTTTATTTTATTTGTTTTTTTCTCTTTTCTTTTCTTTTTTCTTTTCTCTTTTCTTTTCTTTTCTTTTTTCTTTTCTGTTATTTTCTTTTATTTTATTTTTTTATTTGTTCTTTTCTTTTCTCTTTTGTTTTCTTTTTTCTTTTTTCTTTTTTCTTTGTTCTTTTCTTTTCTTGTCTTTTTTCTTTCCTTTTTGTTTTCTTTTCTTTTCCGTTTTTTTATTTTATTTTATTTGTTCTTTTCTTTTCTGTTATTTTATCTTATTTTATTTTTTTATTTTACTTTATTTTTTTATTTGTTCTTTTCTTTTCTGTTATTTTATTTTATTTTATTTCATTTTATTTTATTTTATTTTTTTATTTTTCTTTTCTTTTTTCTTCTTTTCTTTTCTTTTCTTTTCTTTCCTTTTCTTTTCTCTTTTCTTTTTTCTTTTCTTTTCTGTTATTTTATTTTTTTATTTTATTCTTTTTATTTTTTATTTCTTTTCTTATTTTTTTCTTTTTGTTTCCTTTTCTTTCCTTTCCTTATTTTTTCTTTTCTGTTATTTTATTTTATTTCATTTTTTAATTTGTTCTTTTCTTTTCTTTTCTGTTATTTTATTTCTTTTTTTTTATTTGTTCTTTTCTCTTTTCTTTTCTTTCCTTTTCTGTTTTTTTATTTTATTTTATTTGGTTTTCTTTCTTTTCTTTTCTGTTATTTTATCTTATTTTTTTATTTTATTTTACTTTATTTTTTTATTTGTTCTTTTCTCTTTTCTTTTCTGTTATTTTCATTTTTTAAATTTTATTTATTTGTTCTTTTCTTTTCTCTTTTCTTTTTTCTTTTCTTTTGTTTTCTTTTCTATTATTTTATTTTATTTTTTTTATTTTTTCCTTTCTTTTCTTTTCTTTTCT
>NW_020919788.1:0-750 GCF_003984885.1 Neopelma chrysocephalum | reverse complement strand
CTGACCGGGGGCTAAAATTGCATACGGTCGAGGATTCCTTCCAGACCGAAGGCGCCAGGACCGGGAGCTCTGGCTGCGTGTGTAGAGCCGATCGCAACGCACAAATAGCAGGCAAGAGCGGAGGGTCAGGTCCCTCCTTCTGGGCAAAATGGGCCGTCGTTCGTGTGCCGGTGCATCTGCCGACCGGGGGCTAAAATTGCATACGATCGAGGATTCCTTCTAGACCGAAGGCGCCAGGACCGGGAGCCCCGGCTGCGCGGGTAGAGCCGATTGCGGCGCACAAATAGCAGGCTAGAGCCGGAGGGTCAGGCCCCTCCTTCTCGGCAAAAAGGGCTGTCGTTCGTGTGCCGGCGCGCTTGCCGGCCGGGGGTATATATGCATACGGTCGAGGATTCCTTCCAGACCGAAGGCGCCAGGACCGGGAGCCCCAGCTGTGCGCGTAGAGCCGATCGCGGCGCCCAAGGCGCAGGTGAGAGCCGGAGGGTCAGGCCCCTCCTTCTGGGCAAAAAGGGCCGTCGTTTGTGGGCCGGTACGCCAGCTGGCCGGGGGCTGAAATTGCATACGGTCGAGGATTCCTTCCTGACCGAAGGCGCCAGGACCTGGAGCCCCGGCTGCGTGTGTAGAGCCGATCGCGGCACACAAATAGCAGGCGAGAGACGGAGGGTCAGGCCTCTCTTTCTGGGCAAAAAGGGTTGTCATTCGAGGGCCCGTGCGCCGGCCGACCAGGGGCTAAAATTGCATACGGTCGAG
>NW_020919787.1:0-330 GCF_003984885.1 Neopelma chrysocephalum | reverse complement strand
CCCCTCGTGCGAAGGGAAGGGGTCGAGCGAGGACGTTCTCCGGCGCGGGGGGTGGGGTCCCAGGGGCACTGCCCCCCCCTCCCCATCACCGCCGCCCCCGCCACCGGCGCGGGAAGGCCCCGATTTTTGGCCGCTCGCCCCAAAAACCCCCGTGGCGGCCCCAGCGCGGAAACGGCCCAAAAACCGCCCGTTCTGCCCCCAAAATCCCGGACGCGGCACTCGGAGCCAACAAACCCCCCCCCCCTTCCCTTTCTCCTCCTTCTTCCCCCCCTTTCTCCTCTCTCCCCCCCCCGGTAATTAAATCCCTCTGTGCGAAGGAAAAGCGACCAA
>NW_020919786.1:580-877 GCF_003984885.1 Neopelma chrysocephalum | reverse complement strand
CCCCCCCCCGTGTCCCCTCGTGTCCCCTCGTGTCCCCAACCCCCCCCTCCCCCCCTCCCGCCCCTCCCCCTCCTTTGAGGGGTGGGGGAGGGGCCGCCGGGGCCTCCCTGGAGAGGGGGGGGGGAGGAGAAAAGGGGGGGGACGGATGAATTTTGGGGGGGGGTGGGGGCGGGGTGCCGATGATGGGGGGGGTAGGACCGTGTCCCCGTCGCCATGGCGACGGTCGCCAGGGCAGCGCAGCGCCTCGGCGGGAGCATTATGGGATGTCACCATGGCTCCCGCGCCCGGGGGGGGGGG
>NW_020919786.1:0-480 GCF_003984885.1 Neopelma chrysocephalum | reverse complement strand
CCCCCCCCCCAAAAAAATACCGTGCTCGGGGTGGGGGCGTCCCTCCACCGGGACGCTGACGGTTCTCCGCAGCAGTTTGCTCCGGCACGGTTCGCTCCGCCGGTCCCGGATGAGCAAAGGGTGGATCTGGGGGGGGGGGGGGGGGGGGGTAAAAAAATTGCGGGGCCCCCCCCCCCCGGGCCACCCCTAAACCCCCCCTTTCCCCCGCTCACCTCCTCCTCATCGAGCATCAGCAGCTGGTTCCCGGAGATGATGCAGAACCGGGGGTTCCAGGGTGGGCGCTCGTAAGGGGAGGGGGCGTAGGGCCCGCGGGCCAGGGGGGCTCCACGCACATCTGGGGGCGGCGGGGGGTCACGTCCCGGCTCCACGACCCCCGCCAGCCCCCCCAAAGCCCACCCATGGGTGCTGCCCACCGGCATCCTGCATCCCCAGCCCTTGTTGCTCCGGCAACCGCAGCCCACGGGCTTTTTGGGTTTGGGG
>NW_020919785.1:0-382 GCF_003984885.1 Neopelma chrysocephalum | reverse complement strand
GAGCCTTCCTCCCCCTTCTCCCCCTCCCCAGGAAGGCGCCAACATCAACAAGTCTCTGACCACCCTGGGCAAGGTCATCTCCGCCCTGGCCGAGGCCGTGAGTCTGGGGGGGCCAGGGGGGGGTCTCACCCCCCTCCCCACACCCCGTTGTGTCTCCCCACAACTCCGGGGTCCCCTCATTTTGGGGGGAGCACACAATGACTCCCCCTTTCCCTCCTCCCCACCCCGACAGACCAGCAAGAAGAAGAAGCCGGATTTCATCCCATACCGGGACTCGGTGCTGACGTGGCTGCTGAAGGAGAACCTGGGTGGGTTTGTGGGGGCCGGGTGGGGGGTTTGGGGGCGGGCAATGAGGTTTTTGGGGGTCCCCGGCTCCCACTAA
>NW_020919784.1:0-317 GCF_003984885.1 Neopelma chrysocephalum | reverse complement strand
CCCTGGGCCCAGCGCAGTGACCGGGAGCAGCTCCAGGTCCCCCCCGAACCCCGCGGCCGCCAGGGCGGGGGGGACCCTCAGGGGCACCGGGACCCCCCCGCGGGGGCGCAGGCGGCTGCAGGGGCGGGGGGCACCGGGGGGCACCGGCCTGGGGGGCGCGGACCAGTTCAGACCAGTTCGGACCAGTTCAGACCAGTCCCATTCCAGTTCAGACCAATCACATCCCAGTTCAGCCCAGCCCATCCCATTGCACCCCAGTTCGACCCAGTCCAGCCCAGTCCCACCCCAATACCATCCCGCCACATCCCAGTTCATCC
>NW_020919783.1:0-443 GCF_003984885.1 Neopelma chrysocephalum | reverse complement strand
GGGGGTCCTGTCCTGTCCTTTCTCACCTGTCCAAGGTTGTGGGGGTCCCATCCCACCTGTCCCAGTTCTGGGGGTCCCTTCTGTGGTTGTGGGGGTCTCCTCTCACCTATTCTGGGTCTGGGAGTCCCATCCCACCTGTCCTGGGCCTGGGGGGTCCTGTCCTGTTCTTTCTCACCTGTCCCAGGTCTGGGGGTCCTGTTCCCTCTCACCCGTCCATGGCCACGGGGGTCCCATCCCACCCATCCAGAGGGGTCCCACAAACCCCCCCCCATCCCCTCCTGGAGCCCCCCCGGCCTCACCCTGAGGTGGGGGGGCAGGGGGTCCCCCCGTAACACGAAGTAGCTCAGGCGGGTCCTGCGCAGCCACAGCGGGAACGGCCCCTCCACGAACACGGGCCGGGAGGGGCCGTGCTGGGCCAGCAGCTCCTTCTGCTCCGGGCTCTG
>NW_020919782.1:0-444 GCF_003984885.1 Neopelma chrysocephalum | reverse complement strand
GGGGGGGTTATTTTGGGGTCAGGGGGGTGTTTTTACCTGCCCGAGGCCTCGGTGGCATCAAAGAGGGTGACCCCGAGGTCGTAGGCGACGCTCAGAACCCGCTCGGCTTCCTGGGGGGGGGAACCCCAAAAATTGGAGGGGGAACCCCAAAAATTGGGGGGGTCCCAAAATTAGAAAGACCCCAAAAATTGGAAGGTCTCAAAATTAGGGAGACCCTAAAAATTGGGGGACCCCAAAAATGGGGAGACCCCAAAAATTGGGGGGGTCCCAAAATTAGGGGGGTCAGAGGGGTTGGGGGGGGACCCCAAAACTGGGGAGGATCCAAAATTGGGGGGAGACCCCAGAAATTGGGGGTTCCCAAAATTTAGGAAGACCCCAAAAATTGGAGGATCTCAAAATTAGGGAGACCCCAAAAATTGGGGGTCCAAAAATTAGGGAGGGGGG
>NW_020919781.1:0-856 GCF_003984885.1 Neopelma chrysocephalum | reverse complement strand
GGGGGGGGGGAGACCCCCGAAAACCAGGGGGGGACCCCCGAAAATGGGGAGGGGGGAGCGAGAAATGGGGAGGGGGGAGCGAGAAATGGGGAGGGAGACCCCAAAAATGGGGAGGGGGGAGCCAAAAATGGGAGAAAAGAGCAAAAAACGGGAAGGGGGACCCCAAAAATGGGGAGGGGGAACCCCCCGAATTTTGGGGGAAATAGGAAAAAAAAAAGTGAGGAAATGGTGATAAACGGGGAAAAAAAGCACAAAAAATAAGGAGGGAAGGTCCAAAAAAGGGGGAGAAACCTCCCGAAAATACGGTGGGACCCCAAAAATAGGGGGGAAAAATACCAAAAAAAGGGGGAAAAAAACCACCCAAAAATGGGAAGATGCAGTGAAAAAATGTGGAGAAAACCCCAGAAAATAGAGGAGGAACTCCCCAAAAATGGGGGAAATGCCCCAAAAATAGGAGGAGAAGGCACTAAAATTATGGGAGACCCCAAAAACGGGGAGGGGCAGCCCCGAAATCGGGGGAGACCCCAAAAAATGTGAGGGTACGGCCCGAAAATAGGGAGAAAAACACAAATAACGGGGAAAAACGCTCAAAAAACAGGTGGAAAAAACACTTAAATAGGGGGAAACCCCCCAAAATACGGGGAACCCCAGAAAGGGGGGCGGGGACCCCTGAAATGGGGGGTGCGCCCCCCAAAAAAATGGGGAGGAGACCAAAAAAAAGGGGAGGAAACCCCCCAAAAATGGGGCAAAACACCCAAAATGTGCGGGGAGGACCCCGAAAATGGGGGGGGGAGACCCCCAAAAACGGGAGGGAAACGGCAAAAGGGGGGAATGGAAACGCAAAAAACGGGGGGGG
>NW_020919780.1:0-1779 GCF_003984885.1 Neopelma chrysocephalum | reverse complement strand
GGGGGTATTTTGGGCTCCCTGGGGGTATTTTGGGAATCCCGGGGGTATTTTGGGGGTCCCGGGGGGTATTTTTGGGTCTCTGGGGGTATTTTGGGGTTTTGTGGGTCCCTGGGGAGGTTTTGGGGTCCCGGGGGTATTTTGGGGTTCCCAAGGGGTATTTTGGGGGGTCCCAGGGGGTGTTTTGGGGGTCCCGGGGTCTGCGGGCGCGTCCGGCTGTACCTCCATGGCCTCGGAGCTGCCGCGGCCCCCGCGGGGCCCCCCCGGGACGGGGCGGGGGCGGGGGGGGGGGGGGGGGGGGGGGGGGGGGCCCCCTTCGGGGGGCGTCGGGAACTGGGGGGCCCCAAAAAGGGGGGACGAGACCCCAAATCCGCCCCTTTTGCAGGCGACAAACCCCTTTTTTCACCCGTTTTTTGGGGGAAATTCCCCCGATTTTGTCTCTTTTTGGGGAATAAAACCTCGATTTTGCCCATTTTTGGGATAAATCCCTGGAATTCCGTCTCTTTGTGGAGAATAAACGCTCGGGTTCGCCCGTTTTTGGGAAAAAAACCCTGATTTTCTCTTTTTTTTTTTTTGTGGGGGGTTTATCCTTAATTTTGCCCTTTTTTAAAGGAAAAAGGCCCCAAATTTGCCCCTCTGGGAGGTAAAGACCCCCAAATTTGCCCCTTTTTGGTGAATTAGTCTTAATTTTGCCTCTTTTTTTTTTTTTAGGAGAAACGGCCCCGACTTTTTTCCTCTGGGGAGGAAATGCCCCTAATTTTGCCTCTTTTTGGGGAATAAACCCTTAATTTTGCCTTTTTTGAGGGGAAATGGCCCCAAATTTTATCCCCTCGAGGGGATAAAACATCGCTGACCCTTTATGGGGCAAATACCCCAAATGATGCCTCTTTATGGAGGAAAAGCCTTTAATTTTCCCCCTTTGGGAGGTTTAAACCTTTAATTTTGCCTCTTTTTCCCCTGTTTTGCCCCTTTTTAGGACAAACCCCCTTCCCCCCCCCCCCGTTATGGGGCAAATGCCCCAAATTCTGCCCATTTTTAGGGGAACATCCCTAAATCTGTCATTTTATTGAGAATAAAATCTTAATTTTGCCCCTTTCAGGGGTTTTACCCTTAATTTTGTTTGTTTACGTATAAACCGCTCGACTTCAGCGTAAATACCACCGATTTTGCCTTTTTATGGGGAAAACTCCCTCAGCCCCGCCCCCTTTGGAGTAAACACCCTTCACCCCGCCCCGCTTCTCTGGAAACGCCCCAAATTCCGCGTTTTTAGGGCCAAAAAAACCCCCCGAATTTGCCATTTTTCGCTCGAACCCTCCGCGCCGTTACCGCCCCCTGGCTGCCTGGAGGACCCCGCACGGGGCGCGGCGCGGCGGGCGCTCACAAGATGGCGGCGGGGCGCGGGGCACGCCGGGAGTTGTAGTTCGCACCCCATTGGTTTAAAAGTTAAAGGGGCGGGCGTTGAACTACGACTCCCGGCGTGCACCGCGCCGGGCCGCGGAGAGAAGATGGCGGCGCGCGCGGTGTGCGCCGGGAGCTGTAGTTCGCTCCCCATTGGTTGACAATGGGAGGGCGGGGCTAAGGGACTACGATTCCCGGCGTGCTTTGCGCGCCGCACCGGAAGTCGAGGCGGGGGTTTCGCGTGGCGTCGCCTCAGCGTCGGCTCCGCTCGCGGCGAAGAGGCCGCGCAGGGATCGCGAAGGTTCTGTCGCGATAGAAGCGGCGCTGTCGGCGATAGAGGAGCCGGTGAGGGCCGGGGGGGTTCGGGGGGGACTCTGAGGGGGG
>NW_020919779.1:0-510 GCF_003984885.1 Neopelma chrysocephalum | reverse complement strand
TTTTTCCCTTTTATTTGTTATTTTTTTCCAGTTTTTTCCTCCTGATTTTTCTCATTTTTTTATTCTTCACATTTTCCCCATTTTTACTTGTTTTTTCCATTTTTCTCCCCTGATTTTTCCCTGTTTTTTCTTCACGTTTTTCCCTTTTTTTTCCCCTGCTTTATTCTCATTTTTCCCCCATATATTCTTCACGTTTTTCCCTGTTTTTTCCTCATTTTTTCACCCATTTTCCCTCTTTTTTTTTTTCACATTTTTCCCTTTTTCTTCCCTCATTTTTCTCCTTTGTTTTTTTCCTGCTCCCTCCCATTTAAAACCCCTCAAAAAATCACAAAAAAAGACCCAAAATCATGCAAAATTGCCCCAAATTTCACTGGGGGGGGGTCCAGAGTGAGGGAAAATTTCATTTATGGGGTATCACGAGTGTGAAAAAAAGCAGCAAAAAATGAGACAAAATTGTAAAAATAATGAGACAAAATTGTAAAAAAATAAAGACTTTATTACTAAAATCCC
>NW_020919778.1:0-1205 GCF_003984885.1 Neopelma chrysocephalum | reverse complement strand
AGCACCAAGCGCGAGGAGGAGGAGGAGGAAGAGGAGGAAGAGAGGGGACCCACGGGGACGCCCCCGCCGCCGGCGCAGCCCCCCCGCCCAGCACAGCCCCCCCCGGACCCCGCAGGTGACTTGGGTCCCGCGGAGCCGCCGCTGGTGGACGCGGCCGACACGACCCAGCCCGGCGTGGGGGGCGAGTGGCCCCGCGGGGGCCCCCCCCAGGAGCGGCCGCCCCCCCCCCGCCCCAGCAGCAGCTCCGGCGAGGGGCCCCCCCCCCCCCCCCCACCCCCCGGGGCGCCCCGGGGACCCCCCCCGGCCGCCGTCAAGGCCGAGGCGATTGTCATCTCGGACGAGGAGCCCGACGGCGCCCGACGCCCCTCGTCGGGACCCCCCCCGGCCCCCGCCCCATCCCGGCCCGGGGGGTTCGGGGAGGGGGGTGCGGCGGCGCTGGGGGCGGTTCTGGGGGGGCCGCTGCGGGAGCCCCCCCTGTTCCTGGCGCCGCTGGAGCCCCGGGGGGGGTTCGGGCTGTTCGCCGAGGAGGCCCCGACGTGCCCCACGTGCGGGAAGACGTTCTCATGCTCCTACACCCTGCGCAGACACGCCACCGTCCACACCCGAGAGCGGCCCTACGAGTGCCGCCACTGCCTGCGCTCCTACACCCAGTCCGGGGACCTGTACCGACACGTCCGCAAGGCCCACAGCCACGGAGGGACCCACGGCCACGCAGGGACCCACGGCCATGCTGGGACCCACGGCCACGGCGGGGCCGCGCGCGCCCACCACGACCACCGGGACACCGCCCGCGATGGGGACAACCCCACCTGAGCGGCACCGGCGGGACCCCCGTGACGGGACACTGGGACCCCCCGCCATGGGACAGTGGGACTCCTCCAGGGGCACCGGGACCCCCGCGACGGGACACTGGGACCCCCACTATGGGACACCGGGACCCCCTGTGATGGGACACTGGGACCCCCGCAACGGGACACTGGGACTCCCACCATGGGACAATGGGACCCCTCCGGGGGCACCGGGACCACCAGGAAAGATGTGGGACAACCCAACCTGACCCGAGCGGGACCAGCGGGACTGGGATGACCCTCCTTGGACAGGACCACCGGGCTGGGACAGACCACCCAAACAAGGACCACCAGAACCGGGACCCCCCCAGGACCCCCGGGATGGGACAGCGACAACCCGCCCTGAGCCAGGACCAC
>NW_020919777.1:0-784 GCF_003984885.1 Neopelma chrysocephalum | reverse complement strand
CCCATTTCCTTTAACACGCCCACCCAATAGCCACGCCCACTTCCTGTCACACACCCACCTCATCGATGACCACGCCCACTTCCTGTGACACACCCATCCCCTCAATAACCACGCCCCTTTTCCGTGACATGCCCCTCCTTTCAATGGCCACACCCATTTTCTCAGACACACCCATCCCCTCAGTGACCACGCCCATTTCCTCTGATATGCCCATCCCCTGATGACCACGCCCATTTCCTGTGACACGTCCAATCCTCAATGACCACGCCCACTTCCCGTGACACACCCATCCCCTCAGTGACCACGCCCATTTCCTCTGACATGCCCATCCCCTGATGACCACGCCCATTTCCTGTGACACACCCAATACTCCTCAATGACCACACCCATTCCCCCCATGGCCACACCCACTTCCTCTGACACTCCCATCCCCTCAATGGCCACGCCCACTTCCTGTGACATGCCCATCCTAATGACCACGCCCATTTCCTCTGACATGCCCATCCCCTCAATAACCACGCCCCTTTTCTGTGACATGCCCCTCCCTTCAATGACCACGCCCATTTCCTCTGACACACCCATCTCCTCAATGACCACACCCATTTCCCCTCAACGTCCCCGCCTCTTTATGTGACCACGCCCTTCTCCATGACCCCGCCCATTTCAAATGATCCCACCCCTTTCCCCTGTGACCACGCCCCTTCCATCACTGTCCACACCCATTTTCTCCATGACCACACCCCGTTTTGTGACCACGCCCCCTTTTTTGTGGCTCCTCCCCCCC
>NW_020919776.1:0-601 GCF_003984885.1 Neopelma chrysocephalum | reverse complement strand
GGGGGGGGGCCAGGCCAGCGGCATCGGGGGGCCGGGAGAGGAGCAGGGGGGGAGCGGGCGGGGTCCGCCCGGCCCGGCCCGGCCGCCGCCGCCGCCTCCTCACGCCGCCGCCGCCGCCTCAGCGCCCCGCGGCTCCCAACATGGCGGCCGCCGCCGGCCCTCGGCCATTTCCGCCGCCGCGCCGGAAACACCCGACACGCCCCCCCCTCCCTCCCCGGCCCCGGTTCGGCTGTTCCCGGAGCCGTCCGGTCCAACCTTCGGGAGTTTCCGCCGCCGCTCCGGAGCCGCCCGAAAGCGCCTTCGGGGGTTTCCGCCGAGCGCCGCGGGAGGAGCCGAACCCGAGCGGGGACGGAAACACCCGAGAGAGGACGGAAATACCCGAATACCTGGTGGCCTTCGGGCGCTTCGGCCTGTGTCGGAAAGACCCGAGCGAATACGGAAATACCCGAACTCCGCTCGGGCTCCTTCGGGACCTTCCGGCCGTTACGGAAAAAGCCGAGTGGAGCCGAACCTCCCTCCTCCTCCCCCCAGCTCTGGTGGAGACCCCAAAACGGGGCGGGGGGAGACCCGGACCCCCCCCGCGCCCTCCCTGGTTTTGGGG
>NW_020919775.1:0-864 GCF_003984885.1 Neopelma chrysocephalum | reverse complement strand
AAAACCCCTTTATTGTATAAAAAAGCCTTTTAAAAACCCGCGGGGGGCGTGGCCAAGCGGCGGGGGCGTGGCCGGGGGTGGGTGACATCATGCAGGGACCCGCGTGGGCGGGGCCAGAGCGCCACAGAGGGGGCGTGGCCCATCCCGGGGGTGGGGCTAATTCATGGGGGGAGTGGTTAAAATGCGGGGGGCGTGGCTAAAAATGCTGTAGGCGTGGCTACAATGATGGGCGTGGACAAGGGTGGGGCTGAGGGCGTGGTTTAACCCAGGGGTGTGGCTAAAACAGCAGGGGCGGGGCTAAAAATGGAGGGGTGTAGCTAAAAAAAGGGGCGTGGCTAAGTCTATGGGAGGGGCTACGTGGGGCAGCTCAGCCAATGGGGGACAGGGGATGGGTGGGTGTGTCCGGAGGAGAGGGGGCGTGTCCTCCGGGTGGGCGGGGTCAGTCGGAGTCCCCCTGTTCCACCTTGAGCAGCAGCTTCTTCCCACGGGGCACCTGCCCCTCCCCCCGTGGGCGACGCCCCTTCGAGCTGGGGGGGGGGAGGGGGGTCAGGGACCCCCAGACTCCCCCGAAAAAACCCCAAATCCCCTCGAAGGGACCCCCAGACTTCCCCCGAAAAAACCCAAATGCCCCCAAATCGCCTTGAAGGGACCTCCAGACTCTCCCAAAATATCCAACCCCCCCAAAAAAACCCCAAACCCCCCCAAATCCCATCAAAAAACCCCAAAACCCCTCAGATCCCCTCAAAAGGATCCCCAGATGCCCCCCCTGGAGTCCCAGACCCCCCCAAACCCCTCCCAAGGGACCCCCAGATTCCCCCCCAACCCCCTCAAACGCACCCTGAGACCCCCCCAAACCACCTCAAA
>NW_020919774.1:0-578 GCF_003984885.1 Neopelma chrysocephalum | reverse complement strand
GTCCCCACGGGCACGGTGCCACCGCCGCGGGCACCCCCACTGTCCTCTCTGTCCCCATGTGTCCCCATTGTCCTCACAGTGCCACCGCTGCAGGCACCCCTACTGTCCTCACTGTCCCCATGTGTCCCCATTGTCCCCACGGGCACGGTGCCACCGCCGCGGGCACCCCCACTGTCCTCTCTGTCCCCATGTGTCCCCATTGTCCCCACGGGCACGGTGCCACTGCCGCAGGCACCCCACTGTCCTCACTGTCCCCACGGTGCCATCACAGCAGTGGGCACCCCCCCTGTCCCCACGGGTCCCCATTGTCCCCAGGGGTCCCCATTGTCCCCACGGGCACGGTGCCACTACGGCAGTGGCACCCCCACTGTCCCTGCTGTGCCACCACTGCAGTGGCACCCCCACTGTCCCCACTGTCCCCACTGTCCCCACAGGTCCCCACTGTTCCCACGGGCATGGTGCCACCACCCTGGGCACCCCCCTGTCCCCACTGTCCCCATGTGTCCCCATTGTCCCCACAGGCACGGTGCCACCACGGCGGGCACCCCCCTGTCCCCATGGGTCCCCACTGTCCCCAC
>NW_020919773.1:0-751 GCF_003984885.1 Neopelma chrysocephalum | reverse complement strand
GGGGGGGTCAGAGAGAGGTCCTGGGGGTTGACTTTACAAAAGGGGTCCCAGAGTGGGCACATGAAATGGGGACAAATGGGGGATCCTGGAGGGGTCACAGGCAGTAGGGACAAGGGGGGAAACACCCAGCAGGGATAAGGGGGGATCCAGGGGACAGGGGGGTAGGGGCAGTGGGGAAAGGGGGGATGCCAGGGGAGATCCCGCGGGGGTACAAACAGGGGGAACAGGAGGAATGGCAGGGAGGGCACAGGCAGCAGGGACAGAGGGGGATCCCAGGGGGGCACACACAGGGGATCCCGGAGGGTGAACACCCAAAACGGGAACAAAACCCTTGCGTGACACACGCACAACTGAGAGGGAGGGGTTGACACCTCGGGTGGGGGACAGACCCCAAACCCCCTCAGGTTATCCCGGTGTCCCTCTGCCGTCCCCCCGCTCTCCTTCCCCCCGGGTCCCCGCACCTGCTCGGCCGTGGCCGGGTCCATCTCCACCCTGCCGGCCTCGTACTCGTCCTCGCTGTTGTAGCCTCCTCCCGCCTCGTCGGGGCCGGGGCTGCCGCACCCGGGGCCCAGCCCCAGCCCCAGCCCGATCCCTCCGGGGCCGGACCCTCCTCCGGGCCCTCCGCTGGGCCCGGCCCCGCCTCGCCTCCGCCTCTTGCTGTGCCCGGGGCCGCCGCCGCCGCCTCCGCCGCAGCCGGGCCCGCGGGGCTCGGGCAGCCCCAGCGCCGCCGCCTCCAGCCCCAGCAGCGCCG
>NW_020919772.1:0-1438 GCF_003984885.1 Neopelma chrysocephalum | reverse complement strand
GCAGGGTTGGGATTAAAGAGTGGGGTTAAGGTGGTGGGGTTAAGGGGGAGGAGTTAAGGGTGAAGGGCTAAGGGAGGGGTTAAGAGGGCGGGGTTAAGGGGGCAGCGTTAGGGGAGGGGTTAATGAGGAGGGTTTGGGGGAGGAGTTAGGGGAACGAGGTTAAGGGGGTGGGGTTAAGGGGGTGGGGTTAAGGGGGGTCCTGTTTTGGGGGGGTCAGGGGGGTCACCTGCGGTACAGGTTGGACTGCCCGAAGCTCATGATCACCAGGGGCACGTGGAATGTTGTCAGCACCAGGATCACCTGGAAAAGGGGCACGGGGGGGTCACACGGGGGGGTCACACGGGGGTCCCCGGACACCCCACGGCGAGGGGGGCCCTCCCTGAACCCCCCGCCCTCCAGCACCGCGGGGGTGGGGGGGACAGAGGGGCACAGGGGGACCCCCAACCTACAGGACATGGAGGGACACAGGGACTCCCAACCCCACAGGACGGGGGGGGACAGAGAGACCCCCAACCCACAGGACATGAGGGGGACACAGGGACCCTCAGCCCCACAGGAACATGGAGGGGACACGGGGACCCCCAACCCACAGGACATGGTGGGACACAGGGACCCCCAACCCCACAGCCCCTCAGGGACACAGAGGGGACAAAGGGACCCCAAAAGCCAGAGGGACATGGGGACAAGGAGGGGACTGAAAGACCCCCCAACCCCACAGCCCCACAAGGACACTGGAGGGACAAAGGGACCCCCAACCCCACAGCCCTTCACGGACAGGGGGGTTCACAGCCCCTCGGGGGGTACACGGGGACCCCACTGTGCACCCCCAGTGCTCACCCCGGTGCTGTCGCCCACCCAGGACAGGGACACGGAGCCACTCAGGTCATTGAAGACACACTGCGGGGGGAGAGACGTCACAGGGACCCCCAGAACTGGGGGGGACAGCAGGGGACCCCCCACAGTGACAGAGCCCCCCCAATAGCAACAGACCCCCCTCAGGGACATAGCCCCCCCAGAGGGAGAGACACCCCCATAGGGACAGACCCTCCCACACAGGGACAGACCCCACATACGGACAAACCCCCCCCCCCACCGCCGCCCCCCCCCCCCCGCACCCGCCCCCCCCCCGGGCAGGGCTCTCCCCTGCCACCCCCCCCAGGACAGTGACACTGCCCCGTCCCTCCCCTAAGCCCCCCTGGGCCGTGCTGGGACCCCCCACCCCAGAGAGGGGGAGGCCCCACCCACGGCCCCCCCCGCCAGCCACGGACCCCTCGGGGACACGGGGAGGACACGGGGGGGACTGGAGGGGCTGCGGGGGGGGCAGCTGGGGACACTCGGGGGGGTCTGAGGACATTTGGAGGGGGCACAGGGACACTCATGGGAGCCTGTGTGTCCATCTGTCCAGCCCAGGGGATGCAGGGGGGATGTCTGCCTGTCT
>NW_020919771.1:0-1075 GCF_003984885.1 Neopelma chrysocephalum | reverse complement strand
CTCCCCTCTTTGACGTTCCCACTCCCCTCTTTGGGGTCCCACTCCCCTCTTTGACATCCCCACTCCCCTCTTTGGGGTTCTGACCCCCTCTTTGATGTTCCCCTTCCCCTCTTTGACGTTCCCACTCCCCTCTTTAGGGTTCCTACACTCTACTTTGGGGTTCTCTGCCCCACCCAGCACTCCCTGCACCCCTCCTTGGGGTCCCACTCCCCTCTTTGACCTCCCCAATCCCCTCTTTGGGGTCCCCACTCCCCTCTTTGACATTCCCACTCCCCTTTTTGGGGTCCTGATCCCCTCTTTCACATCCCCACTCCCCTCTTTGACCTCCCCACTCCCCTCTCTGGCTTCCTGTCCCCTCCTCCCGTCCCGTGGGTGTCACCTGTAGCAGGAGCAGCACGATCCCCTCTAGACACGTGTCAGTGATGACCCTGTGCCCGTACCCGGGGGGTCTCACCTGTAGCAGGAGCAGCACGATGCCCTCGGGACAGGTGTCAGTGATGACCCTGTGCCCATGGGACTCACCTGCAGCAGGAGCAGCACGATGCCCTCAGGACAGGTGTCAGTGATGACCCTGTGTCCGTAGCCGATGGTGGTCTCGGTCTCGATGGAGAACAGGAAGGCCGACACGAAGCCGTTGAGGTTGTTGACGCAGGGGGTCCACGCGTGGTCCCCCAGGTGCTCCAGGTCCCCCCGGCTGTAGGCGATGACCCACCAGATGAGGCCGAAGAAGAGCCAGGTGAGTGCGTAGGCCAGGATGAAGATGAGGAGGCTGAAGCGCCACTTGAGGTCCACGAGGGTGGTGAAGATGTCGGTGAGGTAGCGGTAGGTCTCGCGCACGTTCCCGTGCTGGACGTTGCACCTCCCGTCCTTCTCCACGTAGCGCTGCCGCTTCCGAGCCCCCCGGGCCCCCCCGGCCCCCCACGGCGGGCGGCGTTTGGGGGGCGCGGGAGGGGCGGGGTGGGGAGGGGGTTTGGGGTCACCGGGGGCGTCCCCCCCGGCCGGGACCCCCTCGGGGACCCCGCAGAAGGCGGCGTTGTCCTGAGCCATCGGGGTCAGCGGCTGCGGGGACACGGGG
>NW_020919770.1:0-1128 GCF_003984885.1 Neopelma chrysocephalum | reverse complement strand
GTCACCCAGTTATCCAGGATGCGGCGGTTCCGCTTGCGAAGCCCCCGTCGCGATCCCGACCCCGACGGTTCGGGGGTCGCCGCCGCCGCCGCCCCTCCCAGCGCCCCGGGGACCCCCCCTCCGGGGTTTAGGGGGTCGGGCCGCCCCTGCAGCAGCAGCTCCCGGCGCCGCCGCTGCTCCCGAGCCCGGGCCAGGTGCTGCTTCCTCTGCTCGCGGCTCCAGTAGCGCCCGGTCTTGAGCTCCGACCGCGCGTCGTCGTCGGTGGAGCCGCCGCGCTCCTCCAGGATCTTGATGGCCCGAGCCTTGAGCAGCCGGTCCCGCCCGGGTCTTTTCCCGCGGGGACCTTTCCCGGAGCCCCCTCCTCCCACCCCAACCCCACCCGGGGGGCCCCAGGCGCCGGGGCCCCCCCCCAAAGCCGCCGCCGCCCCCCCGGAGCATCATCATGGGCGAGCTGCGGCAGCTCTCGCCGGTGTTGTAGGCGCTGGTGCTGTCGCGCTCGGGGGCTTCGGCGATGTCGGCCAGGGGGGTCCCCCCGCCTCCTCCGCCATTACCGACCCCCCCTCCTCCTCCTCCTCCTCCTCCCCCGCCGCCCCCCACCACCGCCAGCGCTCCCTCCGGGGGCCGGGGGTCCCTCCAGGCTCGGCGGCCGCGCTCCCGGAGCCTCTCGAGCTGCTGCGCCCGCAGGAGGTGCCGACACTTGAACTCGAGGTGCCGCAGCTCCTCTTCGAGCCGGGCCAGCTCCGCCCGACCCGCCGCGCCCCCGGCCCGGCCCCGCAGCGCCCGGTACCGCCGCAGCTCGGCGGGGCTCAGCGGGGACCCCCCCGCGACCCCCGAGAGCGGCGGGGAGGGGGGGCCCGGTCCTAATCCCGCTCCTGCTCCTAAACCTGCTCCTGGTCCTAAACCTGCTCCTAATCCGGCTCCTAAACACGCTCCTGCCCCTAAACCTGCTCCTGGTCCTAAACCTGATCCCAATCCCTCTCCTAACCCCGCTCCCAAGCCCGTTCCGCGCCGCGCCCCCGCTCCGGTCCCGGCTCTTCCCGCGCTCCCCCCGAGGGAACCGGAGCCGCTCCGGGCGTTGGCGGAGCCGCCGCCGGGTTTTGCCGCGGCCCGGGGCGGGTTTTGGGGGTC
>NW_020919769.1:0-303 GCF_003984885.1 Neopelma chrysocephalum | reverse complement strand
CTGTGGGGAGGTTTTGGGGTACCCCTGACCCCCCCTTTCCCCTCCCTGACCCCCCCTCAGATCCACATCTCCAAGAAATGGGGTTTCACCAAGTTCAACGCCGACGCCTTCGAGGAGATGGTGGCTCAGAAACGGCTCATCCCCGACGGCTGCGGCGTCAAATACGTCCCTGCCCGGGGCCCCCTCGATCGCTGGAGGGCCCTTCATGCCTGAAACCCCCCCAAAAAATACCCTGGGACCCCCCCCACCCCCAAAAAACTCGAGGGTTCTCCCCCAAAAGGGTCCCGGTGGAATAAAAAAGTT
>NW_020919768.1:0-1366 GCF_003984885.1 Neopelma chrysocephalum | reverse complement strand
CCCGGGCCGGGACATCACGGGGACCCCCGAAAACAGCCCCTGAAACCACCCCCCCGAAATCCACCCCACTGAATCAGGCCCCCTAAAAAAAAAAGACTCTAAACTAGTCCCAAAAAACACCCCACAAAAACAGGCCCTAAAATCGATCCCCCACAAAACAGCCCCTCAAAAATATCCTCCGAAAAAAACAGCCCCCTAAAAACAGCGCCCCAAAACCAGCCCCCAGAACAGCCCCTGTGATAAAGCCCCTAAAACAACCCCTAAAAGCACCCCCTTAAAAATACCCACCTAAAAACACCCCCAGAACCTCCCCTTAATAGCCCCCCTAAAACAGCCCCTCAAAACCAAACAGCCCCCCAAAAACACCTCTCCGAAAACAGCCCCTCAGCTGGAGCCCTACTGGGACCTCCTAAAGCCCCCCCAACGTGGCCCGCGGGGGCACTTGAGGACCCTGGGGGGACTTGGGGGGCACAACAACCCCCCAAAAATATCTACAAGGACCCCCAAAAGGGTCAATGGAGATTCGGGATTTCCTGAAGGGTTTATAGGGCCCAGAGTCCCCCCCCCAAAAGGGGTCAGTGGGGGTTTGGGGGGGTCTCGGGACCCCCAAAAGCGCTGCAGGGCCCTGGGGTCCCTCACGGGGTCCGTGGGGCCCGGGCCGCCCCCTCCCCACGTGCCGCGGGGTCCCCGGGACCTCCGAAAAGCTTCTGCGACCCCCTGAAAGGCCCGAGGGAGCCCCAAAAGCCCGCGGGACCCCTTAAAGGCTTTGGAGACCCCCCAAAGGCCCGCGAAACCCCCCAAAATCCCACAAGACCCTCCCAAAGGCCACAGGACCCCCCAAGGCCTTTCGGCCCCCTCCAAAGGCCCACGAGACCCCGCAAACGCTTCCAGGACCCCCCAAACGCCTCACACACACCCCCCAAAGCCTGTGGGATCCCTCAGTGGCCCGTGGGACCCCCCGAATCCCCCCAGGGCCCCTCGCGGCCTGCGGGACTCCGCGAGGCCCGCGCCCCCCCCACCGCCAGCTCCCGCCTAGGCCTCAGCGCGGCGCGGCCTGAGCGCCTCCCGCGGCCGCTCCTCCGGCTCCGCGCGGTGTCCGCCGCCCCTGGGGGCCCGGGCCCAGCTCCGGCTCCGCCGCCGCGGCCTCTGCGCGCTTGGGGCGCCCGGGAAAAGTTTTATTCAAACGCGGAAACGGGGAGGGCGAGGGCGGGGCCCCGGCGCCATCTTGGGGAGGCCGCGCCGCCATCTTGGGGAGGGCGCGGCCGCCATTTTGGGAGCGGCACCGCCGCCATCTTGAGCGCGGCGACCGCGGCCGCCATCTTGGGTGTTGCGCCGAGCCGCCATCTTGGGTGTGGCGCGCGGGTTT
>NW_020919767.1:0-1329 GCF_003984885.1 Neopelma chrysocephalum | reverse complement strand
CGCCCGCGCCCCCCGCCCGGCTCCCGCCCGGCTCCCGCCCCGCGCCGCCCGGGTCAGGCCCGCCCGCAGCCGCCGGGGCGCGAACAGCGGCTGTCATGGCCGACTGTGCCTCTCCCGCACCGCGCACGACGCCCCCGCGTCCCCCTCACCGAGAGCGACCGCGCGGCCACCGGGAAGCCCCTCATCGTCCCGCGCCCCTTGGCTCGGCCCCGGCCAGGACAAGATGGCTGTGCCGCAGGGACACCCCGCCTTCCCGGCACGCCCCGCGCCGCGCTGACCTTCTGGCGAGCGCAGCCCCAACTCTACTGCTCCGGCCGGGCAGCGCGCCGGGCGCCAACAGCGCCACCGCGCGGGCACCAGCGGCCGTGCGCCTACGCGGAGTGCGCCCCCTGCCGGGCACTGCGGGCCGGGACACCCTGCGGGCAGCGCGGGCGGGAATCCCTTGGGAATATCCCTCGGGAAGGTGCCTCGGGAATGTGCCTCGGGGCGCGCGGTGCCGGGGTGGCTGTGTCGAGCCGTAAACAAACAGCAGTAGGGCCGTTCCGTGGCGCTTGTAGCCGCCTTTCCCCGAGCACTGGTTATTTAGGTGCTGGAGGTTGTTCAAAGGGCATCGAGGCTGGTGGAGGTTCTGGAGCACAACTCCTGTGAGGAGCAGATGAGGGAGCTGGGGATGTTTAGCCTGGAGAAGAGGATGCTCAGGGGAGACTTTATCGCTCTCTAGAGCTCCCTGACAAGAGGTTGTAGAAAGGTGGGGGTCGATCTGTTCTCCCAGACAACCAGAGACAGGACAAGCGGGCACAGTCTCAAGCTGCGCCAGGGGAGGTTTACGGTGGACATTAGGAAGAAGTTCTTTACAGAGAGAGTGACTGGACATCGGAATGGGCTGCCCAGGGAGGTGGTGGAGTCGCCGTCCCTGGAGATGTTTAAGAGAAGACTGGATGTGGCATCAGTGCCATGACCAGGTGGTGTTGGGTCAACGGTGAGACTCGATGATCTCCGAGGTCTTTTCTCCCCTCGTACTCTGTGATTCTGTGGCGGCCGGCGATGCTGCGGGCGCAGCACTTCCACGACCGCCGGCGCTCCCGTCCGGGAGCACCTTGAGCGGGACGTCCCGGAGCTCCCGCCTCCCGGGGGGCGGAGGCGGGGCCGGGATCCAGAGGGGCTCGGATCCAGGGGGCCGAGCCGGGGGGGCGGGGACGCCCCGGCGGGTTCCAGGCGGCGGGGCTGGTGGGCGCGGTGTTGGGGACTTGTTGTCCTGTTCCGTCCCGTCCAGTCCCGTCCTGTGGTGCCGGTGCTCGCCATGGGCTCGGCTCCGCCCGCCTTCATCGG
>NW_020919766.1:0-525 GCF_003984885.1 Neopelma chrysocephalum | reverse complement strand
GGGGGGGGTTCTCCCTGGGTTTGGGGGTTCAGGGGGTGTCCCAGATTTCGAGGTGCCCCCCAGGCTCCTGTTGGCCGTGGGACAGGAGCGGGGGGGGGCTTGGTGTTTGGGGGTTCAGGAAGGGTTTCCCCGGTGATTTTGGGGGTTCAGGGGGGTGTCCCAGTTTTGGGGAGTCCCTCCCTGCTGTCGGGGTGACCCCCCTGATGTCGGGGTGCCCCCCAGGCTCCTGTTGGCAGCGGGACATGAACGGGAGCAGCGGCACTGGGGGGTTCAGCATCCCCCAAGTTTGGGGGTTCAGGGAGGGTTTCCCCAGGGTTTTAAGGCCTCCCCAGTTTCGGGGTGACCCCCCTGATGTGGGGGTGCCCCCCAGGCTCCTGTTGGCGGCGGGGCAGGAGCGGGAGCGGCGGCGCCGGGGGCAGGAGCTGTCGCGGCTGCGGGAGTGGCGCCAGGACGAGGAGCGGCGTCGGGCGGCCGAGGAGCGACGCCGGGACCGCGCCGAGGAGAGGGCGGCCCGGTGAGGGGGGG
>NW_020919765.1:0-919 GCF_003984885.1 Neopelma chrysocephalum | reverse complement strand
TGGGAGGTTTGGGGGTGTGTTGTCCCCGCGCGCTGCTTTTGCCCGGGCGTTGATGTTCTGTCTTCTCTTCTTTTCAACTCTCATTTATCTCCGCAGGTGTTGGCTCAGGAAAGCTTAGCCACAGGTGTGACAGGAGTAATGGTTCCGGCAGGGACAGTTACTCAACCTCTTCTTATCCCCATCAGTGTTGCAGGTCAGGTGGCCGGGCCGGTGCCAGCCCAGCCCGCGCTGGTGGTGACAATCCCCACAGCAACGCTGGCCGCGCTCCCGGGACTGACGGCGGCGGCGCCGCTGTTCAAACCGCCCGTCGCCAACCTCGCAGGTAACCCCGGGGCTGCCGGGGACGAGCAGCAGCTTTGGGACTCCAGGGGCGGCCCCCGGGGCTCCTTTGGGGCTCCAAGTGCAGGATCTGCTGGAGATTTGGGGCTCAAGATTTAGAGCTTGAGATGTCACAGAAGGTGTAGATTTGGGGCTCCAGGTGTGGTACCTGGTGTAGATTCAGGGTTCCAGGTGTGGTACCTGGTGTGGATCTGGGGCTCCAGATGTAGTATCTGATGCAGATTTGGGGCTGCAGGTGTAGTATCTGATGTAGATTTGGGGTTCCAGGTGTGGCCCCTGGTGCAGGTTTGGGGCTGCAGGTGTAGTATCTGGTGGAGATTTGGGGCTCCAGCTGTGGTACCTGGTGCAGATTTGGGGCTCCAGGTGTTCAAACCGCCCGTCACAACCTCGCAGGTAACCCCGGGGCTGCCGGGGACGAGCAGCAGCTTTGGGACTTTGGGGGCGGCCCCTGGGGCTCGTTTGGGGCTCCAAATGCAGGATCTGCTGGAGATTTGGGGCTCAAGATTTGGGGCTCAAGATGTGGCAGAAGGTGCAGATTTGGGGCTCCAGGTGTGGTACCTGGTGTAGATTTAGGGCTCCA
>NW_020919764.1:0-751 GCF_003984885.1 Neopelma chrysocephalum | reverse complement strand
TGGGGGGACAGGAAGAGGAATGTGAGGGGGACACTGGGGATGGGGAGAGGGATATGAGAGAGACAATGGGGACAGGGAGGGGGATTTGGGGGCATTATTGAGGGGACACAGTGGGGACAGGGAGAGGGATGTGGGGGGATTATTGGGGGGACATGGGGGGACAGGGAGGGGGATTTGGGGGGGACATAATGGGGCCAGGGAGAGGGATATGGGGGGATTATTGGGGGGACACAGTGGGGACAGGGAGAGGGATGTGAGAGGATTATTGGGGGGACATGGGAGAGGGATTTGGGGTCCCTCAGGGGCTGTGGGGTGTCCCTCGGGGGGGGTCCCGGGGGGGTGCCTGGGGTGACCCCTCCTCGCCCCAGGTTTCGGGATGGAGGCCACGCTGCTGCTGGTGGTTGGCTACTCTCACTCCCGCGCCGTCGCCATCTCCTTCCTCGTGCTCGCCGTGGGCTTCAGTGGCTTTGCCATCTCCGGTGGGCGCCGGGGGGGTTCGGGGGGGGACACACACAGGGGGATGTGTCCTGACCCCCCCCAAACCCCCCTCAGGGTTCAACGTGAACCACCTGGACATCGCCCCCCGCTATGCCAGCGTCCTCATGGGGCTCTCCAACGGCGTGGGGACCCTCTCGGGGATGGTCTGTCCCCTCATCGTGGGGGCCCTCACAAGGCACAAGGTGGGGAGGGGGCTCCGGGGGGCTCTGAGGGGGATTTGGGGTGAAGGGGGGGCATAGGGAACCTGGGGGGG
>NW_020919763.1:0-450 GCF_003984885.1 Neopelma chrysocephalum | reverse complement strand
GTGGTGGTCGTGGGGGTCCTCCTGGTGCCGGGGGGTCTCCGCGAGGGGGTGCGGGGGGGTGTGGGGGGTCCCGCCGTGCTCCTTTTTGGGGTGGGTGGTCCCTGGGGGTCTTCGCAGCGCGACCCCCCGAAGCCGGGGGGGCAGAAGCACTCGGTGCCCACCGCGGTGCCCCCGTGGCGACAGGCGGTGGAGGGGTCGGGGGTCGCGCAGCGGGGACCCCCCCGGCCGGGGGGGCAGAGGCAGAGGTGACCCACGGCCGTGGACCCCCCCCAGCAGCGGTCCGAGGGGTCGGGGGTCTCGCACGAGGGGCCCCCGAAACCGGGGGGGCACAGGCAGCGCGTCAGGTTGGCCACGCCCCCGTTGAGGCACGTGACTGCGAAATTTTGGGGAGGGGGGACACGGTGAGGGGACGGGGAGACCTCCGGGAAGGAGACCCCGACCCCCCAGAGA
>NW_020919762.1:0-610 GCF_003984885.1 Neopelma chrysocephalum | reverse complement strand
CCTTCGGTGTCCCGGGAATTTCGGAGCCCCTTCCCGTCGCACAATCGCCCCGAGCTGTTGGTGCCATTCCTGATACCACCACAACACCCCCATCCCCCAAAAAACAGGGGGGCTGCACATGGAAAACCCCCTCGGGATCAGGAACCGGGAGATCCTGGAATTCCCAGCCCGGCACAGAAGGGATTGACCCTCGTGCTCATTGGCCTGACCCTCATCCCGCATTTAAAAAAAAAAAAAAAAAGGGAATTTTCATTGTGCTGAGGGAAAAATTTCATCTTCCTGCCTCTTTTATTCCCTTTTCCCGGAAAACAGGGAGCAGGGAAAGGGCTCCGGGACGAATCCCACACGGAGCACAAGGGCCCCGGTCCCAGAGGAGGCAAGAATTTGGGCATTGAGGGACATTTCTGAGGTAAAAAAATGCAGATTTTGGGGTCAGGAGTAGATTTTGGGGTGGAAAAGGCAGATTTTTGGGTGAAAAAGGCAGATTTATTTTTTTGGGGGAGGGGGGTGAGGGAATCCTGAGGGAAAAGGAGCTGATTTTGGGCCCCCCAAAAATTCTGATTTGGGGCTCTGGGGCAGATTTTCAGGTTGAAGAGGAAGATTTTGAGGG
>NW_020919761.1:0-1172 GCF_003984885.1 Neopelma chrysocephalum | reverse complement strand
CCCCCAAATGACCCAAAACCAACTCCAGAACACCCCAAAAAACACCCGAAACACCCCAAAACACCCCAAAACCACCCAAAAACCACCCCAAAACCAGCCCAAAACACCCCCAGAATCCATCGGGATCATCCCAAATCCATCAGGGACCCCCCAGAATCTCTGGGGATGATCCCAAATCCATCGGGATCATCCCAAAATCTGTCAGGGACCCCTGAGATTCATCAGGATGATCCCAAATCCATCGGGATCATCCCAAATCCATCAGGAACTCCCCAAAAATCCCCCTGGAATCCACCAAAATCCATCAGGGACCCCCCAAAATCCACTGGGATGATCCCAAATCCCATCAGGGACCCCCCAAAATCCACTGGGATGATCCCAAATGTCTTGGGATGATCCCAAATCTTTGGGGATGATCCCAGATCCATTGGGATGATCCCAAATGTCTTGGGATGATCCCAAATCTTTATGGGTGATCCCAAATTTTTGGGGATGATCCCAAACCTCTTGGGATGATCCCAAATCCTTGGGGATGATCCCAAATCTTTATGGATGATCCCAAAATCCCTGGGGCTGATCCCAAATGTCTCGGGATGATCCCAAAATCCTTGGGGATGATCCCAAATCCCATCAGGGACTCCCAAAATCCATCAGGGACCCCCAAAATCCATTGGGATCATCCCAAAATCCATCAAGGACCCCCGAAATCCCATCAGGGACCCCCCAAAATCCATCAGGGATCCCTCAGATTTATAGGGATCAACCCAAATCCCTCAGGAACTCCCCAAAAATCCCATTGGAATCCACCAAAACCCATCAGGGACCCCCCAAAATCCATCGGGATCATCCCAAAATCCATCAAGGACCCCCAAAATCTCATCAGGGACCCCCCAAAATCCCTTGGGATGATCCCAAATCTCTCGGGATGATCCCAAATCCCATCAAGGACCCCCCAAAACCCATCAGGATCATCCCAAATCCATCAGGGACCCCCCAAAATCCCTGGGGATGATCCCAAAATCCCGGGAATGATCCCAAATAATTCCCTCCCGCAGGTTCCTGGAGGCGGATCCGGGTCAGGATTCCACGACCATTTCCCAGCGGGAAATCGCCGACGCCGTGGATCTGGCCAGTGCCAGCAAGGTGGGAAAACTGGGAATGGGGCGGGAAAA
>NW_020919760.1:0-577 GCF_003984885.1 Neopelma chrysocephalum | reverse complement strand
GGATCCCTGGGGGTCCCAGTTCCCCCCAGTTCCCCCCAGTGCCCCCGAGCAGGGTCAGGGGGGTCCCAGGGGTTTGGGGGGATCCCTGGGGGTCCCAGTCCCCCCCAGTTCCCCCCAGTTTGGGGTTCCCCCCACCTGTGGATGGCGAAGAGCAGGGCGAGGGCGGCCACGGTTTTCTCTCCCCCCGACAGGTTGTCCATGGGCCGGAATCGCTTCCCGGGGGCAACACAGTTGTAGTTGATCCCGTCCAGGTACGGCTCCTCCGGGTTCTCCGGGCCCAGGAACGCCTGGGGGGGCAAAGGGGGGGGTCACGGGAGGTTCAGGGGGGTGTTTGGGGGGATGTTTGGGGGTTCCCCGGGCCCGAGAGGGGGAAAGAGGTCGCTGGGGACACACTGGGGACACACTGGGGACGTGGAAGGGTTTGAGGGTGCGAGGCCCCGGGTGGGGCCGGGTGGCCCCAAAAACCCTTGTGCAAGGTCAGGGGTGGGGCCAGGTGAGCCCTGGGCAGGTGTGCCAGCCCTGCACAGGTGTGCAGGCCCCGCCCAGGTGTGCCAGCCCCATGTGAGCCCTGCCCAGG
>NW_020919759.1:0-874 GCF_003984885.1 Neopelma chrysocephalum | reverse complement strand
CTCTGCGACGGCGTCCCCCACTGTCGCGACAGCGCCGACGAGAGCCCCCAGCTGTGCGGTGAGACCCCCGGGACCCCCGGTCACTTCTGGGGACACCTGGGGGGAGGGAGGTCTGGGGGTCCCCCCAGATCCGCTCCTGGGGTCCCCGGGGACCTTGGGGTGCGGGGGGTAGGACGGGAGCTCAGCAGTGGAGGGACCCCACCGGAGGGGGCTTGGCCGGGGATCCCCTCCCCACCGCAGCCCCCCCCGTCCCCCGGGGACTCCTCAGAGTCCCCCGTGTCCGACCCCCGCCAGAGCCCCGCGGTCCCGGGAGCAGCCCGGGGGGTCCTTGCGCCGAGTTCGACTGCGGGGGGGGCGAATGTGTCGCCTTCCAGCAGGTAACGGGGGGACAAGGGGGGACCCTCCGCGGGGTCCCGGTGTCCCTCCGACCCCCTTCTAGTGCCACCCCGGTGTCCCCAACCCCTCCTGATGCCACCTCTGTGTCCTCTCAGCCCTCTCCGCGGTGTCTCCCGACCCCCTGCCAGTGCCACCGTCGTAACCTCTGCCCCCTCCCGATGTCCCCTCGACCCTCCCACCCGTGTCCCCGACGCCCCGAACACCCTCCTGGTGTCGCCCCGCTGTCACTCCGGTGTCCCGGCGTCCCCTCGACTTCTTTTCAATGCCACCTCGGTGTCCCCCGCCTCCCTTCCCGTGTCACCCCGGTGTCCCCGACCTCCCTGAAGTCCCCCCTCGCTGTCCCCGCCTGCCCGCGGTGTCCCCTCAGGTGTGTGACGGGGTGCGGGACTGTAGCTCGGGGATGGACGAGCAGGGGTGCGGCCTGTGGGGTCCCTGGGGTCCCTGGGGGTCCTGCAGCCGCCCCTGCGGGCCCGGGGGG
>NW_020919758.1:0-625 GCF_003984885.1 Neopelma chrysocephalum | reverse complement strand
TCCCTCTGTGTGACTGTACATCCTTGGCTGTGCCTGTACATCCCTGGGTGTGCCTGTGCATCCCTGTCTGTGCCTGTACATCCCTCTGTGTGACTGTACATCCTTGGCTGTGCCTGTACATCCCTGGGTGTGCCTGTGCATCCCTGTCTGTGCCTGTACATCCCTCTGTGTGACTGTACATCCCTGAGTGTGCCTGTGCATCCCTGGCTCTGCCTGTGCATCCCTGTCTGTGCCTGTGTGTGCCTGTGCACCCTTCTGTGTGACTGTACATCCTTGGCTGTGCCTGTACATCCCTGGCTCTGCCTGTGCATCCCTGTGTGTGCCTGTACATCCTTGGCTGTGCCTGTACATCCTTGGCTGTGCCTGTGCATCCCTGTCTGTGCCTGTGTGTGCCTGTACATCCCTGTGTGTGCCTGTGCACCCCTCTGTGTGCCTGTACATAGTGTGTGTGCCTGTACATCCCTGAGTGTGCCTGTACATCCCTGGCTCTGCCTGTACATCCCCGTGTGCCTGTGCATCCCTGTGTGTGCCTGTACATAGTGTGTGTGCCTGTACATCCCTGAGTGCACTTGTACATCCCTGTCTGTGCCTGTACATCCCTGAGTGTGCCTGTACATCCTTGGCT
>NW_020919757.1:0-778 GCF_003984885.1 Neopelma chrysocephalum | reverse complement strand
CCCGAGGCCGCTCCCCCGGCCCGGGTCACCCCCTCCCGCTCCCCCCCAGCCCCGCGCCGGGACCGAGGTGACGATGGAGGCCGAGGAGCTGTGGGGGGCGGGCGGCCCCCCCGCCTGGGAGCTGGACGGGTGGTACCAGGACCTGCAGGAGCTGCTGGCGGCGGAGCCCCCCGGAGCCGCGCCCACCTGGGGGGCTGAGCAGGTGAGCGATGGGGCGGGGGGAACCCCGGGGGGCTCAGCGGGTGAGGGGAGGGGGGGGGGGGCGCGGGCGGGGGTCTCCCCTCCCCGTGGCCGGTGCCCACCCGTCCCTCCCCGCAGGAGCCGCCGGGCCCGGGGGGCTGCGGGCTGGACCCGGGGGGCTGCGGGCTGGACGCGGCTCTGGCCGAGGAGCTGCTGGAGCTGCTGGGCCCGGAGGGCGCGGGGGCCGCGGGACCCCCGGGCGCGGCCCCCGGAGGGATCATCCCCCCGGCGCGGGCGGGCCCCGCCGAGGAGGAGGAGGAGGAGGAAGAGGAGGCGGCGCGGGGGGCGCGGAGGAAGCGTCGCGGCGGCGCCGGGACCCCGCGGGAGCGGGACGGGGAGCGGCGGGAGCGGGACGGGGAGCGGCGGGTGCGGGAGCTGACGGCGCACAACGAGCGGCTCCGCGCCGAGATCCAGCGGCTGAGCGCGGAGGTGCAGCGGACACGGGCCCAGCTCATCGAGCGCATCGTCAGCCTGGGGCACGGGTAGGGGCTGCCCCGCGGGGGGGGCTCCAACTGCCCCCGGTGTGGGGCTGGGGCAT
>NW_020919756.1:0-1542 GCF_003984885.1 Neopelma chrysocephalum | reverse complement strand
AACCCAACAGGGTTGGCCCCAAACCCAACAGAGGGTTCTGAACCCAACGGGGTGACCCCAAACCCAACAGGGTGACACTGAACCCAATGGGGTGACCCCGAACCCAACAGATGGTGCTGAACCCAACAGGGTGACCCCAAACCCAACAGGGTGACCCTGAACCCAACAGGGTGGGCCCCAAACCCAAGGGTTGACCCCAAACCCAAGGGAGTTGCCCCAAACCCACCGGGGTGACCCCAAACCCAACGGGGTGACCCCAAACCCAACAGGGTGACCCCAAACCCAACGGGGTGACCCCAAACCCAATGGGGTGACCCCAAACCCAACGGGGTGACCCCAAACCCAAGGGAGTTGCCCCAAACCCACCGGGGTGACCCCAAACCCGCCGCAGGTGAAGGAGGTCGGCGCCGTCGTCTACAACTGCAGCTGCCTGGCCCAGGACTTGGCCAAGATCTTCGAGGCCTACTGGGCCCTGGGGGTGCCGGGGGCCTCCATCCCGTCCCCGTGGCCGGCCACTTTCTCCACCTCCTTCAACCGGGAGACGCCGCTGGCGCTGACGCTCAACGGCACCGACGCCAATGTCTACTTCTCGGTACGTGCCCCGCCCCCCGGGGGGGTCACATTGGGTCATGTCGGGTCCCGTTGGGTCTTGTTGGGTCATGTCAGGTCCCTTTGGGTCGCGTTGGGTCACATTGGGTCCTGGTTGGGTCCCTTTGGGTCATGTTGGATCCGGTTGGGTCCTGTTGGGTCTCATTGGGTCCTGTTGGGTGCCACTGGGTCTTGTTGGGTCATGTTGGGTCCCGTTGGGTCCCGTTGGGTCCCATTGGGTCTCATGGGGTTCTATTGGGTCCTGTTGGGTCCCATTGGGTCTCGTTGGGTCATGTTGGGTCCTGTTGGGTCCCATTGGGTCTTGTTGGGTCCTGTTGGGTCACATTGGATCCCGTTGGGTCCCGTTGTGTCACGTTGGATCTCGTTGGGTCCCGTTAGGTTCTGTTTGGTCCCATTGGGTCCTGTTGGATCCCGTTGGGTCCCATTGAGTTTTGTTGGGTCCCGTTGGGTCCCATTGGGTTCCTTTGGGTCTTGTTGGGTCCCATTGAGTCCCATTGGATCCCGTTGGGTCCCATTGGGTCTCATGGGGTTCTATTGGGTCCTGTTGAGTCCCATTGGGTCTCATTGGCTCCCGTTGGGTCCCATTGGATCCCGTTGGGTCCCATTAAGTCCCGTTGGGTCCTGTTGGGTCCCATTGGGTTCTGTTGGGTCCCGTTGAGTCCCATTGGATCCCGTTGGGTCCCATTGGGTCCCCGGCAGAGCTCCCCACCCCCTCTGTGCGCCGAGGGCCGCACGGGCGACCTGGAGGCGCTGCTGGACGTCATCGACGGCGCCGGGGCCTTCGTGGACGTGGCGGTGATGAGTTACCTGCCCGGCACCGAGTTCTCGCGGCCCGAGCGCTTCTGGCCGGCCATCGACGACCGGCTGCGCCGCGCCGCCGTGGAGAGGGGCGTGGCCGTGCGGCTCCTGGCCGGCTGCTGGGGGCACAGCCGG
>NW_020919755.1:0-543 GCF_003984885.1 Neopelma chrysocephalum | reverse complement strand
CTCTGTCCCACGCCTGTAAAAACGCCGTGAAAACCGACGCCCCCCCCGCGGTGCTCTGGGACATCATGCGATGCTGGGTGAGGAGGGACCCCCAGGGACCCCTCGGGGACCCCCCAAAATCCGGGCCGAGCTCAAACCCCCCCCTCCCCACCCCCCTTTTCCTCAGGCCAAGCTGCACCCGGTGAAGCTGGAGCGGCTCCCGGACACGAGCCCGGCCGCGCGGATCCTCGCTGTGGAGCCCACGTAGGATCCCCCCCTAAACCCCCAAAACCCACCCCCTGAGCCCCTTTTAACCCATTGAGACCCCTTTTAACCCCCCCAAATCTCCTCTGTGCCCCCACAAAGGCTCCAGGCCTCCTTCGCCCTCCGGGACGACGCCAATCCCAGCTCCCGGAAACGCGGCTTGAAGAGGTTCCCCGAAAACCCCGAAGCCTTTTGGGGTCCCAAGGCCAGAGCCAAGGCAGGGTGAGGGGCTGGGGGGGTTATTCGGGGGTTCAGCTCCCCCCCTTTTCATTCCCAAGTGGGATATTGGGATATTCCCCC
>NW_020919754.1:1067-1407 GCF_003984885.1 Neopelma chrysocephalum | reverse complement strand
TTGGGGTATGGAAATGAGGGGCGGGGCTATGCAAATGAGGAGTTTGGGTATGGAAATGAGGGGGTGGGACATGTAAATGAGGGGATGAGGCATGTGAATAAGGAATTAGGGTATGGAAATGAGGGGCGGGGTTATGCAATTGAGGGGTTTGGGTTATGGAAATGAGGGCGGGGCTATGCAAATGAGGGGTTTGAGTATGGAAATGAGGGGCGGGGCTATGCAAATTAGGGGTTGGGAATGGAAATGAGGGTGGGGCTATGCAAATGAGGGGCGGGGCTATGCAAAAGAGGGGCGGGACATATGAATAAGGGATTCGGGTATGGGAACGAGGGGCGGGGCT
>NW_020919754.1:0-967 GCF_003984885.1 Neopelma chrysocephalum | reverse complement strand
CGGGGTATGCAAATGAGGGGTTTGGGGCTATGCAAATGAGAGGTTCGGGGTATGCAAATGAGGGGTTTGGGGCTATGCAAATGAGAGGTTCGGGGTATGCAAATGAGGGGTTTGGGGCTATGCAAATGAGGACGGGGTAGTTGTGCAAAGGAGTTTGAGGCACATAGAGGCGGGATGGAGTTATGCAAATGAGGGGTGGGGTTATGTAAATGAGGACAGGGATAGTTGTGTGAGGCTATGCAAATTAGGAGGGTGTATGCAAATGCAAGGGGGCGGGATATGCAAATGAGGAGTTATGCAAATGAGGGTCACGTAGAGGCGGGTTGGGGTGGAGTTATGCAAATGAGGCGGGGTTAGACGAATGTATGCATTGTTATGCAAATGAGGGGCGGGGCATGCAAAGGAGGGCATCTGGGAGGGTCAAAGGGGGTGGGCGGGGAGGGCAGGGGCGGGGCATGCAAATGAGGGGCTGTAATATGCAAATAAGAGGGCAGAGCATGTTAATTGCATGCAAATGAGGGGGTGGAACTTAATGTGTATTATGTTAATTATATTCAAATGAGGGGGTGGGAAGTTAATGTTTGATGTGTTAATTATATTGAAATGAGGTGAGAGGGGCGGGGCTCGTCCTGACCCCGCCCCTTCCCCCCCCCCCCCCGTGTATTTCAGCACCTAACGCCGCCGGCCCCGCCCCCGCCAGGCCCCGCCCACCCTCTCCGGGCCACGCCCTCGCCAGGCCCCGCCTACTCAGGCCCCGCTCCTCGGACCTTCAGACCACGCCCCCCCTCTCCTCCCATCAGGCCACGCCCACCGGACCTTCAGACCACGCCCCCAGGCCCCGCCCCCTCGGCTCCAGGAGTGGGTGGGGCCACGCCCAGACCCCGCCCCCCCCGGGGAGTCCCCGCCCCCGAGACCCCCAAATTTCCCCCCCCCTGGACTCCCCAAACCCCTCCCCCACCCCGCCCCA
>NW_020919753.1:0-850 GCF_003984885.1 Neopelma chrysocephalum | reverse complement strand
TCCGCCTCCTCGCGCAGGACTGCGGGCGATTGGCCGAGAGTCAGCGGGGGACACGCCCACGGGGACACGCCCCCCCTGTGACCACGCCCCGTCGGCACGTGCCGCGCCACACCCACCCAATCCCTGCTTGAAGGGGATTGGCTGAGAGCGAGGACACGCCCACCCCTCCAATAACCACGCCCCATCAGGCCACGCCCACTCAGCAACCCCCCCCAAATCCCAGCTTGAAGGGGATTGGCTGAGAGTCCAGGGGGACACACCCACTCTGACCACACCCTGTTTGGCCCCACCCCAGACCCCACCCCTTTAGCTCCTCCTCCAACCACACCCCTTTTAATCCCTCCCCCTCAGACCACACCCCCTTTAGCCCCACCCCCTTTAGCCCTACCCTCAGACCTCCCAAACCCCCCAAATCACCCCGTGACCCCCCAAAACCCCCCTCAAACCCCCCCCAGGCCCCCCCACACCCCCCCAAACCTGTGGGAAAGCCAAGGCTGAGCCCCCCCAAACCCCCTGAAATCCCCCTCAGACCCCTCGAAATCCACCCCAAACCCCCCAAATGGCCCCCAGACCCCCCGGAATCCCCCCCAGCCCCCCCCAAATTCCCCGTCCCACTCACATTCCCGGTCGGAGCTGGAGTAGGGTTTGATGGGCTCCTCCTGGGGCCGCCGGGGGAGGGGCCGCCGGGCAATGGGGGCTTTTGGGGGGTTTGGGGAGGGGGGTTTAGGGGTGAGGGGACCCCACAGACACCCCCCGGGACCCCCCAACCCGGAACCACCCCCAAAATGAACCCCGGGAGTCTCCAAACCTCCCCCAGGGACTCTCCCCTAAAACCCCGCTGGGACTCCCC
>NW_020919752.1:0-609 GCF_003984885.1 Neopelma chrysocephalum | reverse complement strand
GGGGGGTTGGGCGGGGAGATTTTGGGGACTAGGGGGGATATGGGGGGTCAAGGAGGGAATTTGAGGGGCTGGGGGGAGGACTTTGGGGGGTCACAGGGGGAACTGGGGGGTCGGGGAGGGGATTTGAGGGGCTGGAGAGAGGATTTGGGATGGGGGTCCCAGGGCAAACTGGGGGGTCAGGGATTTGAGGGGCTCCCAGGGGGATTTTGGGGGCCTGGGGGGGGTGGATTCGAGCAGCTGGGGGGTAAATTTGGGTGTCTCCCGAGGGGGAATTCGGGGGGTCCAAGGTGCTGAGTCCCCTTTTCTCCCACAGAAGGTCAACTGCGTCCAGTTCAACGACGAGGCCACTGTCATCGTGTCCGGTGAGGGAGCAGTTTGGGGGGGTCCCTGTGAGCCCCCAGACCCCCCTTTTTCCCCTCCAGGACCCCCCAAAGCTCCCCTGACCCCCCCTTTTTGCTCCCCCCAGGCTCCATCGACTCCACGGTGCGGTGCTGGGACTGCCGCTCCCGCCGCCCCGACCCCGTGCAGGTCCTGGACGAGGCCAAGGACGGCATCTCCAGCGTCAAACTCTCGGCCTACGAGATCCTCTCGGGGTGAGGGATGGCCCCC
>NW_020919751.1:0-1325 GCF_003984885.1 Neopelma chrysocephalum | reverse complement strand
CCCCCCCAGGATGCCCCGTGGGTACCGCACGGCCCCCCTGGGCTCCCTGGAGGTGCCGGGGTGCCCCTACAGCGTTCGGGTGCTGCGGGTGGGCTACAACCGCCCCCAGCCCGACGGCTCCGTCCTGGCCGACGGCTCCGTCACCCTCGTCTCGGGGGGTCCCGTCACCGCCCTGGTGGACACGGGGGGTCCCTGGGACGCCCCCCTGCTCCCGGCCCTGCTGGGGGCCCACGGGGTGACCCCCCGGGACGTCACCCACCTGGTGGTCACCCACGGCCACTCGGACCACGCGGGCAACCTCAACCTCTTCCCGCGGGCCACGACGCTGGTGGGCTTCGACCTGAGCCGAGGGGAGGGGGTCTACCTGCCCCACGGGCTGGCCCAAGGGGTCCCGCTGCCCCTGGACCCCCCGTTCCTGGAGGTGCTGCCCACGCCGGGCCACGTGCGGGCCCACGTGAGCCTGGTGGCCCGGGGGACCAGCCTGGGCACGGTGGTGGTGGCCGGGGACCTGTTCGAGCGCGAGGGCGACGAGGGCGAGTGGGGGGCCCTGAGCGAGGACCCCCGGGAGCAGCGCAGGAGCCGGCGCAGGGTGGTGGCCGTGGCTGATGTCATCGTGCCGGGGCACGGGCCGCCCTTCAGGGTCTTCAGGGACCACCAGGAGGGGGACGAGGACGGGGACAGTGAAGGGGACGGTGATGGTGATGATGAAGTGGTGGCTGGAGGCGGCACTGAGGGACGAGGGGACGAGGAATGAGGAGGTGGGACATGGGGACACCCCAAGGAACATGGAGACACCTTTGGAGGTGGCACTGAGGGACATGGGGACACCCCAAGGGACACGGGGGACGAGGCCTGAGGAGGTGGGACATGGGGACACCCTGGAGGTGGCACTGAGGGACGTGGGGACACATCAGGGGACATGGGGACACCCCTGGATGTGACACTGAGGGACATGGGGACACCCCAAGGGACATGGGGACACCCCTGGAGGTGGGACACAGGAACAGGGGGACACCCCAGGGGACATGGGGACACCCTGGAGGTGACGCTGAGGGACATGGGGACACCCTGGAGATGGGACACAGGGACATGGGGACACCCCAAGGGACATGGGGACACATCAAGGGACATGGGGACACCCCAAGGGACATGGGGACACTCTGGAGGTGGCACTGAGAGACACGGGGACACCCCCAGGGGAGGTGACACCCTCAGAGGTGGCCCCAGGGGACACGGGGACACCCCCGGGGGACACGTGAGGGTGACAAGAGCAGCCAATGGGACCCCCGGGCTGGGGGGCGGTGGCTGTGACGTCACTGGGGGGG
>NW_020919750.1:0-388 GCF_003984885.1 Neopelma chrysocephalum | reverse complement strand
AGAGACCCCTGACCCCAAAAGGGGGGATAGAAAAACCCCTGACCCCAAAAAGGGAAATAGAGAAACCCCTGACTCTAAAAGGGGGGGTACAGAGACCCCTGACCCCAAAAGGGGGGATACAGAGATCTCCAACCCTAAAAGGGGGAGACAGAGACCCCTGACCCCGAGCGGGGCAGCTGGAGAGAGAGAGACCCCTGACCCTAAAAAGGGGGGATAGAAAAACCCCCGACCCTAAAAGGGGTGAGACACAGACCCCTGACCCCAAAAGGGGGGTACGGAGACCTCCAACCCTAAAAGGGGGAAGACAGAGACCCCTGACCCCAAAAGGGGGTGATAGAGAGACCCCTGACCCCCCAGAAGAGTCCAGGTGACCCCCCAAGACCCCCCC
>NW_020919749.1:0-344 GCF_003984885.1 Neopelma chrysocephalum | reverse complement strand
GGGGGGGGTCCCTCCCCGGGGCGAGGGGGGTCGTCGCCGTCGTCCTCGGGGATGGGGTTGTACCAGATGTGCCCCCCCCCGCCCCCCTCGGCGCCATTCCCGGCCGAAATTCCCGGTTTTCCCGGAGCCTCGGGATCCTTCCCGGCCGCCAGGACCCAGCGGCGGCTGCTCCTCTCCAGGCTCTGCAGGTACGCGCCGGGCCCGGGGGGTCTCCCGGGACCCCCCAAAATCCCCCCCCCCCGGGACGCTCAGGGGCTCCTCTTCCTCCTCCTCTTCATCCTCCTCATCCTCCTCTTCCTCCTCGCCGGGACCCCCCGGATTTGGGGATTTGGAGTTTGGGGGGG
>NW_020919748.1:0-535 GCF_003984885.1 Neopelma chrysocephalum | reverse complement strand
CCCCCCCAGACCCACCGGTCTGTCCCTGGGCCACCTCCAGCTCCCTCATCTTGGCCAAACGCAGCCTGGGAAGGGGGGGAAATCGGGGTGAAAAACGGGGTGTGACCCCCCCCAAAGACCCTTCCCCGGCACTGGGAACCCCCCCCCGGCACTGGGACCACCCCCCCCCGGGGGTCTCACAGGGTGACGATGTCGGCGTTGGCCAAGTCCATGGCGATGGTCAGGGGATCCCTGCCCTCGGCGTCCACGGCGTTGACGTCGGCCCCCCGCTTCAGGAACAGGCAGGCCAGGCTGCAATTTGGGGAGGGGGCACAATGGGGGGTCAGGGGGACGCAGGGATTTGGGGGGGACGCAGGGATTTGGGGGGGGTCGCAGGGATTTGGGGGGACTCGGGATTCAAGGGGGGAAAAGGCGGTTTGGGGTCACCCATCCAGGCGCCGACCAGGGCGGGGCCTGCTGAGCTTCGGAGGGGGGAAACTGCGCTGGGACCCCCCCAAAGGGGAGATTTTTGGGGTTTTGGGGGGGTGTTGCACCC
>NW_020919747.1:0-4865 GCF_003984885.1 Neopelma chrysocephalum | reverse complement strand
CTCTCCCCTTCAGGTCCCAGAAGACCCCCAAAATTCTCAGTCCCCATGCCCCCCCTCAGCCCCAATAGCCCCACCCTTAGCAACCATGGAGACCCTCCTAAATGTCTGCAGCCCCACAGGGACACCCCCAGCACCCATAGGACCCCGTCCCAGCATTTATGAGATCCCCCTCAGCACCCCTGGGACCTTTCCCACCCCCTAAGCCCCCTGGATTCCCCCACAGTACCCATAGGATCCCCCACAGCCCCTCTGGGACACAGCTCCCAGCATCCACAGCTCCCTGCCAAACACCCATCCGAGGTGGAGGGACACAAGGACATCAGGAGGGACACAGGGCCATCAAGCGATACACAAGGACATCGGGGGAGGACAAGGCCACCACGTCATAGGGAGGGGGTGAGGGGACAACAAGGACATATGGTAGCTGGAACAGCATGGAGGGGGAGCCCTCTGGGGAGGGGGTGGGTCCCCAGGGTTTCCATGGAGTGTTCGAGGGGCCCCAGGGTGGATTTGGGATGTCCCAGGGGCTTTCCAGCAGCTGTTTGGGGGTCCCAGGCTGGATTTAGGGGATCTGGAGGGCAAGTGTGGAATCCCGGGGGGGTCCTGGAGGGTGTTTGGGGGATCCCAGGGTGGATTTGGAGGGATCTGAAGAGGGATAGAGGGTCCCACGGGGGTTCCCAGGGACTTTGAGGCATTCTAGGGTGGATTTAGGGGGTCTAGAGGGGGTTGGAGATCCCCAGCAGGTGTTTGGAGGGGGTGGGAGGGTCCTAGATCAGATTTGAGGGGTGCCAGAGATGTCTGAGGTGGTAGGGGGCGTTTGGGGGGGGTTCGTGGTGGATTTGGGGGTCAGGATGTCTTGAGGTGGATTTAGAGGGTCCCAGGTGGTGTTTGGGGGAGGGGGGAGGTTGAAGGGTCCCAGGGGTTGTTTGGGAGGATCCCAGGGGTTGATATGAGGGGTGCAGAGTGGATTTGGGTAGTCTGGGGGGGTGCAGTGTCCCGGGGGATGTTTGATAGGGGGTCCTGTGAGGAGTGGGAGTTTCCAGGGTTGATTGGGGCCTGGTTGGATTTGGGGGACCAGGGGGGTGCCAGAGGGGTGTGGAGGGTCCTGGGGGGTGTTGGGGATCCTGAGGTGGATTTGAGAGAGTCCCACAGGGGCAGTTGGTGGGCATCCCTGGGGGGTCTGGGGAACATTGGGAGTCCTGAGTTGGATTTGGAGGAGTTCCAGGGGGTGTTTGGGAGGGTCCGGGCGGGATTTGGGGGATCCCAGGGTGGATCTTAGGGGTCCCAAGGGGGGGTTGGGGAATCCCAGAGTGGATTTGGGGGAGGTTCTGAGAGGATTTGTGGGGTCCCAGGGGAGTTTAGGAGTCCTTGGTGGATACTGGGGGGGGTCTTGGGGAGGCAGGTGTCACAATCCACTAGTCAGGAGCACAATGTTCATTGTAAATTCTTGTCATGCCAAACAAAGACCCCAGACATCTGTCAGGGAACTTCTGTGTACAGTCATTTTCACTCTGGCAACTAACCACTGTTTAGACTCAAAAGATGTTGGCCAACAAGCCCTTAAATTTTACAAAACACTTCAACAAGTGGGAGCTAACAAGCCCTGAATTTTTGCACTACACGTCAATAAGCTCCCAATCAGCAACACCACTTCTCAAAGTTGCTGGCCACCAAGCCACTACACACTTCCACAAGCTCCCCACTCCCACAGCAAATTTCTGTATGGAGTATGGGGTAGAATATGATAGTTGCTCTTTACCCAGGCAAAGCAAGGGGGGAAGACAAATAAAGGCAGAAGAGAGGGAGAGAACAAAGGTTACCAGTCCTTAGATCCCACGTTTATCCTGCCGCGTGGATGGTCCAGAGTTGAAGTGGTGAGACAAAGAAAAAGAGAGGAAAAAGAGAAGAGAGGGGACCGATCCACTTCCTTTCATAGTTAACCTGTTGCGGCCCCTTACGTAAACTCAATTTTTCACGCTGTTTTGTTCGTGCATGAACAGCCAGCCCTCTGAGCCCTCCAAGACATGAGTCGGGGGGACTGAGCACGACTCTCAAGGTGGAGCAGGAACCTGGCTCAACAGAGGTGGGGAAGCTGCCTCACCTCTGCAGGACCCTCTCTTCCAATCACAAGTTTCCTGTCGCAACAGTCGGAATGTTTGAGACAAAGCATGCATATGCCTGGTCCTCCACTCCAATCCATGGCTCAAACATTCCTTACTGTTGATTGGGCATAGGGCTTATCTTCAGCTGCAGTGATCTTTATGTACCAGAGAGAGGGAGAGAACTGGGAGGAAGCAGAAGACAGTAAGCAGCCAATCATACAGCAAATAAGGGCCATGCCCATCATTTGAAACAGAAATCCAACCAATTTGTGCTCCCAATTTGTGATAACCCCTTTCCCCACCCTATGAGCCCCAAAAATTTTAAAAGAGAAGAAATCTGCAGTTCAAGGTACAATTCACTGAATCAGTCCTTTGGTTGCATTGATAAGAGTAGTTCAGCTGTCTGGCCTTCATCTTTGCTTGGGCCTCTTTGAAATTGTAGCACTGTGGATGGTGACGCAGCACTCCCTGTTGATGAGGCTGAGTATCCCATGTACCCCTTAATAATTGGGTGTGCTGCAGCACATCAGTCTCTCAGAGGTTGTTAAATTGAACACTCTGATATGACACAGGGAAGGAATTCCAGTACTGCATTTCAATCCAGCGTGGTATTCCAGTGTTAGGAATAAAATTTTCCACCTGAACACCTCCAAGCCAGCCCCAAATGGACTGTATGTTTTGCCATTTTACAATTATAGGTGTTAGTATGATTCAGGATATTTATTTGTAGTTCTGTATACAGGCCAATTTCTTTTATGGGGCACCACACTGAGAAATGTATGAGGTGTTGATGCCATTACAATTACAACAAGTATGCGTATTTCTACTCAAAGTTCTAATGCTAGATATAAACCATGTTTCAGATGGTGTTCCCAGGTCAAGTGTAATAAACATCACAGCAAACAAATTTATAGGCAACAGAATCTTAGTCCTTCCTGTGTAAACCAGGAGATGGCAAGGCAAAGCCCTTGGATGTGAGACCCCCATAGTCTTACAAGTTGTTGCATTAGCTTCCAAGCTAAGTTTGGCATCTTATTACAATAGTTTACATTTAACAGGAACAAGGCACAAAGGACACATTGCCAAAACATCCTGGTCAATAGCAATAGGTACAAATTATAAAACTACCAGAAAACAACAACACAAGGTCAAAATTCCTGACATTAACATCAATCTGTAGTACAAGGTTAATTGCTCCATTGTAGTTCTTGTAGCAAAGGAGGAAGGGAAAATGCCCAGTCCTAAACAGGTGGTTAAAAAGAAGGCACTATCCATTTGATAAACATCTACCTGTGAATAACTGCCCAATTGCATCTTAAGTCACTGTTCCAATAGTGGATGAGTCCACTAAAACTGGCTGTCCTGGGTGGTGCTTGAGTTTACCTGGATCTTTACTTTCCCTTTTGTGAAAGATTCAATTAATCCTGTCTCCCCTGGCCCACTCCTGTACCATACCAGCAGTGCAGTGGTTGCTGGATTGGAATCCATTGGAACTGGATGGAACTGGACTTGGGTAAATAACTGAACAACCATTTTAAAACTCTTTGTGTGCTTTTGTCTGTGGCTTAACTAACATAGTCTGCTTGGGTTAGTCCAGATACAATCTCCACATTTGAGGTGGGAATACTTACAGAGCCTCCTTTCTCCTCATTTAACTGATCCTGCAATAACTTTGATATCTCAGTCACACTTTAAGTCACTGTTTTGGTAGCAATTTGCTGACCCTGACCATTATTTCTGGTTTCGGTTTTAATTAGGAGTCCAGATTCTACATCCTGCAATTCCTCTCTCTCTCATACACATCCCGAAGCTCCCCCTGAAGCCTCCTAATACGATTGCATTTGGCAGCAAGCAGCCCTTCTGCCTGCAGCCTCTTTTCCTGATTACGCTCAGCAACAACCATCACCTTTTCCTGAAGCCTGCTCCCCCTCTCCAGGGGATCTAAGCCCCCTGACCAATAGGCAGCCCTTTGGGTGAGGTACCAGGGTTCACAGGAATCATTTACACTTAGGAAAATCCCTGGTTCCCAGTATCCCTAGGCCTCCTCTTTTCAGCTTCTTTAAGCTCCACAGCAGCTGCTGCCTGCACTTTTTCGGTGTCTCTCTTCTCCACAGTTGGCTCCTTTTCTGTTGCTTCAGCTGCCTGCGCTCGTGGCTCTCCCTTCTCTTCCACAACTACTTCTCCAACCTCTTTTGCCTCCTTGTCCAACACTCCTGTCTCTCTGTCTTTCTCCGCATCCTCCTCACCCACTATTACTTTCAGTTCCCCCCCGGGTTAGTCACTCTCTGTTTCTAAGTGTTTTGCAGGCTGATCAAGCCTCTCACCGATTCTTTATCTGAGCAGCTAAGTCCTTGTACTCCCCCCTGTCGGCTTCTCATTCCTGCCAATGTATGCCTCTCTCCAATGCCTCTTTCAATGTATTCTGCCTCTTGGCAACCTTATAAAGTTTGATGTGCATTTGTCTGGTATGGTCCCTTTCCATATGCCACAGAGATTCCAGTTTCCCTCTATCATTTTGCTCTCTGTCTAAACGTTTTTGTATAAATTTGTCTGTCTTGTTTTGCTCTCTATCCAAATGTTTTAGCGAGGAGTCCTTTTATCCTTACCATCAGCACAACACAATATGCCATATATGAAGATGAGGATGGGGCAAGCATTGTCTCGAGCTGGTTCCTCGCCAGGGGATCCCGAATAAAGAAATCCCTGGGCAAGGATGCCCCAACAGGCTCCACTGCCCCTCCCTCAGCCCAGACCAAGAGCATT
>NW_020919746.1:0-1081 GCF_003984885.1 Neopelma chrysocephalum | reverse complement strand
CCCAAAAACACCCCAAAATACCCCAAAACTACCGCAAAAAACACCCCAAAAACACCCCCAAAAACCCACCCAAAACCATCCCAAAACCACCCTAAAATACCCCAAAACTACCGCAAAAAACACCCCAAGAAACACCCCAAAACTACCGCAAAAAAAACCCCAAAACACCCCAAAATACCCCAAAACTACCGCAAAAAACACCCCCAAAAACCCACCCAAAACCATCCCAAAACTACCCCAAAATACCCCAAAACTACCGCAAAAAAATACCCCCAAAACACCCCCAAAAACATCCCCAAAACCACCCCAAAACCTCCCCAGAAACACCTCAAAAACCCACCCAAAACCACCCCAAAAACCACTCCAAAACCCCACCCACAACCACCCAAAAACACCCCCAAAAACACCTCAAAAACACCCAAAAAACCCACCCAAAAACACCCCAAAAAACACCTCAAAAACACCCCCCCACCATCAGCCACATCTGTGGGGAGAAGGAGGTGAGAGACCCCAAAAAACACCCCAAAATACCCCAAAAAACCACCCCAAAACACCCCCCCACGGTCAGCCACATCTGCGGGGAGAAGGAGGTGAGAGACCCCAAAAAACACCCCAAAAATACCGCAAAAAACACCCTAAAAACACCCCAAAAACACTGCCAAAAACACCCTGAAAACCCACCCACAACCACCCCAAAAAACACCCCCGAAACCACCCCAAACCCTCCCCAAAAACACCTCAAAACCCCCCCACAACCACCCCAAAAATACACCCCAAAACCACCCCCAAAACATCCCAAAAACACGCCAAAAGGACGCCCCCAATGACCCCCAATGACCCCCAAATGACCCCAAATAACCCCAAATCCCCCCAATTCCAGATCCCGCACATCCGGGTGGGCCCCGAGGACGCCCCCCAATGACCCCCCTGTGACCCCCAATGATCCCAAATGACCCCCAATGACCCAAATAACCCCCAAATGACCCCAAACACCCCCAATTTCAGATCCCTGTGACCCCAAATTACCCCAATAACCCCAATTCCAGATCCCCCACATCCGAGTGGGCCCTGAGGACGCCCC
>NW_020919745.1:0-585 GCF_003984885.1 Neopelma chrysocephalum | reverse complement strand
GGGAGGGGGGGGGCACTGAGCCAGGGCCCCAGGGATTTACCCCCCCCTCCTCACCGCCCTGCTGAAATAGGTCACCCACAGAGCCGGGGCTGGCAGCACACGGGAACCCCGGCGGGGGGGCAGGGAGGGGGCACGGACCCCCCCATCCCATCGGCACTCACGTAGTCATGGAAGGCTTTGGCCTCGCTGGAATGCTCACAGGTCTCCCGGCGATCCGGGGCGGCACAGTACAGGTCCCAGAAGACGCTGGGAAAACGGGGATTGTGGAGGGGGGGGGGGCAGCGGGTGAGGACCCCCCCAAACACACCAAATGTACACCCCCTCACCATCACCCCTCCCTGACCCCACGGCGTGGGGCTGAGCACGGCCACACTCGTGTCACCGATGGCTGGAGGGGTGGGGGGCCCCCCCACCTCGGCGGGGGCCTCCCCTCCCGGCTCCTCCGGCGCTGCCGCCTGTTTTCCCTGGAAACCGTCGCTACGGCCGGAGCCCAAATTCCTGGGACTTTACATCAGGCTGCAGCATCCTGGGGCGGGATGGGGAGGAGGGGAGGTGGGGGGTGTCCCCCTGCCCGTGCCCCCCCCC
>NW_020919744.1:0-5463 GCF_003984885.1 Neopelma chrysocephalum | reverse complement strand
CGGGGGTGTGTCCCTGTCACTGGGTTGACGCTGTCCCGCACCCACCGGCTCCCTCGGAGTGGAGGGTCCAAGGGATCCACGGGACCAGGGAGGGGACCAGGGTCACCCAGCCAGCTGCTGCCATCCCACTCCTCCCAGGCAGAGGGGTTGAGGAGTCAGGGGCTGGGGTGGGGACCGAGGTCACCTATCTGGAGCCCCCTCCCCACAAATGGCTCCCCCCGAGCAGAGGGGTCCACAGGACCAGGAAGGGGACTGGGATCATCCAGGCAGTTGCCACCGTCCTCCTTCCCCCGGAGGGTGTGAGGGGTCCGGGGGATCAGCGGCCGCCCGGCGCCCGCCGGGAGCCGCCATGTGCCGGGTGCCGGGTGGTTCTGCCCCTTGCGAAACCAGCCGGGGTTGAGCAACGCCGGGCACGGCTCCAGCCCGGGGCTCTCCCACGGAGCGTGGGCTCCCACGGCCCCGGAGCGCGTCCTCAGGGAGGGGGGCAGCATGTCTGGGGGCGGGGAGCAGGCTTTGCCTGTGGCTGCCTCCCTTTCCGCGGCTGGAGAGGCCCCCCTGGCCTCCGATCCGGTGTCAGGAGTTGGGATTGCTCCGTGGTGGAATTATGTTGGCACCTCCCGGTGCTGCGGGGAGGGCTCCGTGCCCCTCCTGTCCCCCCACGGGGGGGCCTCCGGTGGGGACCCCGCTGTCGAGCCCTTCGGGGTCGCTGCACTGCTTCAAGCGGCTGCCAAAAATCCCGGGATTTGATCGCCCTAACGATCCGCTGGCACCGGCGCCTGCGCCTCCCCGCCGGCAGCCCTTCCGCCCGCGCTCCCGGGGGCTCGGGGGCCGGGAGCGGGGCTGGCCTCGTGCCCAGGTAGGGCTGTACCTGGTTTGTCACCTGTCCTGGGCGGGCAGCGACGCCGCAGGAGACAGAGGGTGACAGGAGCGTCCAAAGGACGGGTCGGGGAACCCTCTTGCCGCTCCTCGTTCGCTGGGAAGGGCTGGGGGTGACTCAGGTGCCCCCCTGCCCACGGATGCCACCCCAGCCGGCGGAAGGGAGGGGACCGTGGGAGCCGTGTCCCCGCGGTGTCCCCATCGCAGCCCCCACAGTCACAGCCTGTCATTAGAGGGGATGTGGTGGCCGCAGGGGCCGGGCTGGCTGCCCGAGGGCGCCGCACTGGGGCATTCCAAGGGCGCGAGGCCAAGAGGGTGGGCACGGCCCTCGCCCGAGGTGGGTCCCTGCGCTCGTGGAGGGGGTCGTGTCCCCAGAGACGCGCGGGGCAGGAGCGGGGTCGCCACGGGAGCCGCGGCGAGGTGGGGCTGCCCGAGGAGCCGTCGGGACTTGGCACGGCCGATGTTTGGATCCGGGGCCGCTCCACGGAACAAAGGCTCGCGCTCCCGCCGCTGCTCCCGCGGCTTGTTTTCCTCCCGAGCCGGTATAAAACCCCCGGCAGCACTCGGCAGCTCCCGGCACAGCGCGGCTGCTCCGGCCACGCTCCGGCCGGGCCCCGCGGGCCAAAACCCCGCCGCGCCGCGGGTCCCACGCCGTCCCCGCCGGGGCAGGACCCGGTCCCGGGAGCCGCGGGAGCCGCTGGAGCCGTGAGCTCACCGGGTCGGCGGGCGATGGGGTGAGTGTGGCCGAGCCCGTGCCGGGCCCGGGGGGTGGCATAGCCGGGGTGTCCCCCAGCCCTGCCGCGGGTGATGGTGTGGCTGTCCCTCCAGGCAGACCCCCCACCTCCCCATGGGGGTCCCATTCTGCAGAGACCGAGGGGTCAGTGCCAGTGCACAGGGTTGTGGGGGGCAGCTGTGCCTGTCCCCTCCCCGGACTGGGATGGGAATGGTGGTGGGGACCACCGACAGTGATGGCAGGAGCCTCTTGTGGGGGTCCTGGCCTCTCCAAGGTGACAGTGAGGTGGCGGGGGGTCCCTGGCGTGTCAGTGACAGTAGTGGTGGCAGTGACACCACGTGGGTGCAGAGCCATGATTCATTTCCAGATCTGGTGGTTTCGAGGTTGTGGGCTGAGGGGCTTGGTGGGGGCAGATATTTTTGGTGTTGGTTTCCGAAGTTTCAGTGCGTGAAGCTCTGCTGGGCAGGAGCCGGTGGTGTCCGGCCCAGCTCCGTCCCACCGTGTTCCCCATGGTGATGAGGGAGTGCTGGACCACAACCCCCTCTGCCAGGTGGGATCTGGTGGGCACTTGGGGTGCCAGCATCTCCCGGGTGTCTCCTGCAGCAGCCAGGTGAGCTGGGCCAGGGAGTGAGGGGCTGCAGGGGGCTCCCACTCTTGGGGGTGGGCAGAGTGCTGGGGCACCCACCAGGCCCCTCTGTTTCGGGGTGCAGGGAACTGGGGCTCTCCTGACTCCCCCATTCCTTGGGCGTATCCTCTCAGGTTCTGGGCACAGCCTGAGCCATGCTGGGCTCGCCCCAGCCATCCCTCTCACCTGGAAACTGGGAACACCCCATGCCTGGGGACCTGCCAGCAGGGGGGCTGTGAGGGACACGGCGTGTTCCCTGTCACCACGGGGCCAGCCAAGTGTCACCTCTGGGGCTGGGGAATGTGGCACAGGGGTCACCGCCTCACGGCTGGTGTGGGCACAAGCGTGGGTGGCACGTGTGTGTGCACTGAGCCCGTGCCAGGGATCTGCTGGGTACCGTGGTGGTGGCAGGAGACGCAGTGACAGGAGTCACAGCGCTGCTGGTGGCGGAGGGGTCCCTGCTGCTCCGGCACGGTGGAGTGGGCAGGGGGGCACTGGCTGCCCTGGGGCTTCCCCACTCCCAGTCCCATCCCTCCTCATGCATCATCGTCCTGCCACGCTCATCCTGCCGCCTCAGTACCAGCGGTGCTGGTGGTCCCGGCTCAGGAGGGGTCCCGGAGCTCGTGGGGCAGCCCCACGGCAGCGCGGGGCCGGGGCCGAGCCCTTTAATCGCCTCAGCGGCTCAGGCAGGCTGGGGCTGGTCCCAGGAATGTGACTCCGGCGGCGCGGGAGTGGCCGTGGCAGCGGCGCTGGGCGCCCATGGCAGCGGCCGGTCATTCCCGGCGTGGCCAGCGCTGGCAGCCGCCCGGGATCGCGGCCCTGCCCCGCTTATCGGGGCGGCCCGGCCTCGCACAAGGGGCCATTGTGCTGGGGGCCGCGATCAGGGCGCGGCTGGAGGCGATGCCAGCGCTGCCACCGTCACGGTCCCGCCGCTGCCACGGCCACGGGCGCACGGCCCGACCCTCCTGCCCCAGAGCAGGGCGAGGTGGTGCCACCACAGCCGTGGGGTGACAGTGGCACCGTCCTGGGGCGTCCCCACTGGACTTGTCCCCCCATCCCAGTGTGTCCAAGTGCCCTGGGAGCAGGGTCAGCCGTGGGGCTCCGATCAGGGCTGGCTCCACGGGGGTGGCGCGGGCCCTGTGGTGTTCCGGGCCGCTGCCTGTCTGTGACTCAGCCGCCCCTGCGGAAAGCAGAAGTGTCCCTCTGCCCCCCTGGCTGCCGTCACCCTTTCCAGTGAGGTCATGCCCCTGGCTCCCGGGGACTGCATGTCCCCTGTGCCGCTGTCCCGCTGGGTCTCTGTGGTGGCACCTGGGGGTCAGGGGGCTGGGACCCCCTTTTTGGGCATTATGGTGAGAGCGCGATGTTCCCGAGAACAATCCCAGTGTGTTCCCAAACTAATCCCGAGCTGCCCACAGGATTAAACCCAAAAAGCTGCTTAGCACTGGGAGCAGTGATGCCATCCTGCTCCAGCGCCCCGGCACCCACCGAGGTGGTAGCCCAGCACCATGTCTCCCCGTAGGAGGGTCCCATCCGGAATTTGGGGGGGGTTTTGAATGCTGGCGGCGGCTTGGCGGGCGCCCGGGGAGAGCGGCGTGGCAGGGCGGATAATCTGCTCACTGGAATGTGGATGTGCTGGCTCTGGCCCCGGGAGCGGGGGATTAGGGAGCAGCCGGAGCAGGGTAGCACCGAATTTTGGGAAAAGGTGGGATCTAGGGCCTCGGTGAGGGCTCGAGAAGCCGTGGCCTTGGCAAACGCTGAGACCACGACTCCTCGAGCCTCACTGTGGCCACCGTGCTGGCACCCCAGCAGTGATGGTGACGAGGACGGTGATGCCACCCATGTGAGACGCAGTCATCCGTCACCACCCTCCTCGGTCCCCACCGTCACGTGGGGCCACCTCCCGCAGCAATAAACGGCACGCCGGTTCCAGAGGGGTCAGCGCGGGGCCCAGGGAGCTGCCGAGGGGCAAGTGTGGGATGAAGTTGGGTTGGGCAGGGGAACTGTGGGGCTTTGGGGGGTCGGGCACCGCTGTGGCCCCCTGGGTCTGGCGCCCTGCCCACACCCCGCGGGGTTGGGTGCTTGCCCGGGGTCCCGCTGCCCCGGCTCCGCTCCCCTCCCGGCGTTTGTCTTGGCCACGGCTCTCCCATTCCAACCAGTGGCCAAGACAAACCAGCCTGGAGCCAGCACGGCCCGAGGAGGGGCAGCCCTGGCCCCTGCCCGCGGCACTGCCCTGGGGACACCCCCTGAGCCCCCTCTTTCCCCCCAGGTTATGCTGCCCCGACAGCGACCCCTGAGCCCCCGCGAGAAGGAGAAGGGCTAAGCCGGCGGTGCCGGGGGCCGTGCCGGCACCATGACCCACTCCCAGGTGTCCTCCGAGCTCCACCACATCGTCTCCACAGCCTTCCAGAGCGTAAGTGCCGCTGTGGCGGCGGGCACAGCCCTGCTGCTGGGGGGACGGGGGGCTGCACCCCCTGATGCTGCCGGGAGGGGTGAGGGGTGGCACAGCACGGCCCCGTCACTGGGCTGTGGGGGGCTGGAAGTGCCCCCTGGCACCGCCACATTGCTCAGGTGTGGGCAGGGCTGTGGGGTGCTGGCAGAGCAGCTCAGCCATGGGGCAGGGCTGTGCCCCACGGCAGCCCCCCAGGGCAGGCCAGGCCAGCTGTGCCGGGGCGGTGAGTGCCCTTGGGGTGGCACGGTGCCGGTGCCATTGGTGCCGCGGCTGTGGCGGTGCCCTCGGTGCCCGTGGTGCCAGCGCTGCCCCGGTGTGGGTCCCAGGCTGAGTTAATGATTGACCCCCATGTGCGTCGGGGCTGCCGGTGCCGTTGGCAAGTCCCCGTCGCACACACGTGACCGGGGATGGGACCGGCCCCGGCCTCATGGAGTTCCTCCGGGGCTTCCCGGTAAGCCGCGGCCTCGGGAGGCCGGCAGGGCCCCCCGTGCAGTGCCCACCCAGGGCACCGTCCCGCCTGTGCCGGGGTGACGCTGCCAGGGTGCAGGATGGAGCCCCGCGGGGCGGGGTCGGGGGTGCTGGGCCGTGGCCAGAGGGGCTCAGAGGCCGTGGGGGATCAAAGGGGTCACGGGGAAGGTGGAAGTTGGGAAGGGTGGGGGGATACAGGTGCAGGACGTGTCCTGACGCCACCGCTGCTGTCGCGTGGTGGCCTTGGCGTGCCAGGCCGGTGGGTGTGATGGGGTGGCCTGGGTCACCCCCGGGTCACCCTCGGTCACCCCC
>NW_020919743.1:0-874 GCF_003984885.1 Neopelma chrysocephalum | reverse complement strand
GGCTGGACTGGGACGGGTTTATACTGGGATGGGGCTGGACTGGGACGGGTTTATACTGGGATGGGGTTGGACTGGGACGGGTTTATACTGGGATGGGGCTGGACTGAGAAGGGTTTATTCTGGGACGAGGCTGTGCTGGGATAGATCTGTATTGGGATGGGATTGTACTGGGAGGGAGCTGTGCTGGGATGAGTTCATACTGGGAAGGATCCGTGCTGGGATGGATCCGTACCGGGGTGGGGTTGTACTGGGATGAGGCTGTTTTGGGACAGGTTTATACTGGGACAGGGCTGTACAGGGATGGGTTTATACTGGGAAGGGGCTGTACTGGAATGGATTTATACTGGCGTGGGGCTTTGCTGGGGTAGGGCTGTGCTGGGATGTAGCTGTACTGGGACAGTGCTGTACTGGGATGCAGTTGTACTGGGATGTAGCTATACTGGGACAGTGCTGTACTGGGGTGGGACTGTACTGGGACAGTGCTGTACTGGGGTGGGGCTGTACTGGGACAGTGCTGTACTGGGGTGGGACTGTACTGGGACAGTGCTGTACTGGGATGGGACTGGACTGGGACAGTGCTGTACTGGGATGCAGTTGTACTGGGATGTAGCTATACTGGGACAGTGCTGTACTGGGATGCAGTTGTACTGGGACGGGGCTGTACTGGGACAAGGCTGTACTGGGACTGGGCTGTACTGGGATGGATCTGTACCGGGATGAGTTTATACTGGGATGGGGCTGTACTGTGGTGGGCTTATACTGGGATAGGTTTATGCTGGGATGGGTTCATACTGGGATGGGTTTATACTGGGGTGGGTTTATATTGGATTGGTTTATACTGGACTGGTATATACTGGGATGAGTTTAAACTGGG
>NW_020919742.1:0-665 GCF_003984885.1 Neopelma chrysocephalum | reverse complement strand
GGGGGGGGGTTTTTTGGATGACGACGAAGCCCCCCAGGAGGAGGAGCTGCCGCCGGAGCCGCGCTCGCGGGAGCGCTTGGCCTTTTTACGGGAGGGTGAACGTGGTGGCGGCGGCGGCGACGGCGGCGCCCGGAGGCGTCGCTGGCTCAGGATCTTGCGCCGCAGGTCGGAGCCGCCGCCGGAGCCGCCGGAGCCGCCGCCGCCGGAGCCGCTCTTCCAGCGCGGGTCGGGCTGGGCCTCGGCGCCGAAATCGGCCTCCTCGTCCGAGTCGGCGTGGAGAGACAGGAAATCGTCGCCGCCCTCGGGGTGACGGGGGGGTCTGGAAGGTTCCGGGGGTCTCCCGCGGGCGTTGCCGGTGCCGCCGGCGCTCCCGGCGCTCCCCGAGGCTCGGAAGAGCCTCAGGGGGCTGAAGGGCTGCTCCTCCTCGGCCGGCACGATCTCGCCCTCCTCCACCTCCGAGTCGCCCGGCGCGGCCCAGTCGCGGCGCCCGCGGTGCCGCCCCGGCGCTTTGGGGCAAAGTTGGGGGGCCGGGGGCACCCCCTGGCCCGGGGGGGCTTTGGGGTTGCCGGGGGTCACCACCTCCAGCGACAGCTTCCCCTCGAACTTGGCGTGGGCCTCGCTCTCGGCCCCCAGCCCCACCACGAAGACGCGGCGCCGCGGCTCCG
>NW_020919741.1:0-1011 GCF_003984885.1 Neopelma chrysocephalum | reverse complement strand
GGGGGGGACTGGGAGGGGACTGGGAGGGACTGGGAGGAAGTTGGGGGGAACTGGGAGGGACTGGGAGGGAACTGGGAGGGAGTTGGGGGGAACTGGGAGGGACTGGGAGGGGACTGGGAGGAAGTTGGGGGGAACTGGGAGGGACTGGGAGGGAACTGGGAGGGAGTTGGGGGGAACTGGGAGGGACTGGGAGGGGACTGGGAGGGAGTTGGGGGGAACTGGGAAGGCACTGGGAGTAAGTGGAAGGGGAGTGGGGAGGACTGGGAGGGAACTGGGGGGGACTGGGAGGGCGTTAAACTGGGACATTACTGGTGTTACCGGTGCTATAGAGGTATTATACTGGTGTCACTGGGCTGTTACTGGTTTTGCTGGTGCCACCGGGACGTTACTGGGACGTTACTGGAGTTATACCGGTGTTATACTGGAGCTATACTGGTGTCACTGGGACGTTACTGAGACGTTACTGTACTGGAGTTATACTGGTATTATACTGGTGTTATACTGGTGTCACTGGCGCTACGTTGGACCGCTATTGGGCTGTTACTGGTTCTATTGGCGTTATACTGGTGGCACTGGTGCTATATTGGGCCGTTACTGGGCCGCTATTGGTTATACTGGTGTTATAGTGGTGTTATACTGGTGTCACTGGCGCTCCGTTGGGCCGTTACTGGGCCGTTACTGGTTATATTGGCGTTATACTGGTCAAACTGGGGTCACCGGGACTCCGCCCGCGGACCGGAAGTCTCCCGTATCACGTGCCCGGATGTGACCGTGTTCCCGGACCGGAAGTCTCGTGTATCACGTGCCCGGAGGTGGCCCTGGCCCCGGACCGGAAGTCTCCGGAATCACGTGCCCGGATGTGACCGCGTTTTCCGGAAGTCCTGTCGTTCTCCCCCCCAATCCCCTCACGCCTCCAAGATGGCGGCGCGGGCGGGGCGGGCGCGGCGCCGCGGCCCCGATCGCGACAGAACCCGCGACAGGGGCCGCGACAGCGACGGCCGCGAGCCCCCC
>NW_020919740.1:0-415 GCF_003984885.1 Neopelma chrysocephalum | reverse complement strand
GACGACCGGGAGGAGTCGCCGCCGCCCTCCTCCGTGTCGCCGCCGCCACCCCCCGTGTCACCATCACCCGTGTCACCCCCTCCTGTGTCACCCCCACGCGTGTCACCCCCACCACCCCCTGTGTCGCCCCCGCCCAGCACCGTCATCGCCTACACCCCCCCGGCCACCACCGGTAAAGAGGAGGGGGGGGCACCGGGGGGGGCCGGTGACAGAACGGGGGTCCCCCCACCCTCCTCCCAGCCCGGGGATGTGCCCCCCGAGGGAGGGGAGGGGGCGGCCGGAGGGGGGGGGGACGAGGCGGGGGACAAGGAGGGGGTGGCGGCGGCGGTGGTTGGGGGGTCGTCGCCACCCCCTCCCCACGGGGGGTTCCCGGTGCAGGAGCAGCCGCTGGCCCTGCTCAGGAGGGGAGGGGGGG
>NW_020919739.1:0-2459 GCF_003984885.1 Neopelma chrysocephalum | reverse complement strand
CAGGGATTCCAGGTGGGATCCATCCCAAAATTCCCCCCCAAAACCCTTCCAAAACCCTCTCAGCACCCTAAAAATTGGGATAACCCCCCAAAAACTGGGATCTGCATCCCAGAATTCCCTAAAAACCCCCAAATTCCCACCTGGATCTTCACCCAACAAACACCCGCGGGAGGGACCGCGGCTCTTCCTCAGCAATTCCAAGTGGGATCCATCCCAAAATTCACCCCCAAAATCCCTCCAAAACTCTCTCAGCACCCCAAAAACTGGGATCAGCATTCCAAAAGTTGGGATCAGCATCCCAAAAGTTGGGATTTGCATCCCAAAATTCCCTTGGAAGCTCTAACTTCCCACCCACATCATCACCCACAGGAGAGAACGCGGATCTTCCCCGGCAATTCCAATTGGGATCTATCCCAAAATTCCCCCCCAAAACGGCTCCTGCGCCCTCCCAACCCCCTCCAGAATTCCCAAATCCTCGGGAATTCCCACCTGGATCTTCATGAGCCTCCCGGTGTAGGATTTGAAGTAGGAGAAGTAGATCCTGCTGACGGTCTCCACGTACTGATCCCGCAATTCCTGCGCCACGTTCCGCTCGTTCCCCAGCAGGAACTGGTAGAAAAACCTGGAATTCCGGGAATTTTTCCCGCCTCTGTCGGGATCCGGACCCCCGAAATTCCCGGCCTGAAGGTTTTTTGGGAATTCTTTACTTGTATTTGAGGAGGGAATTCTGTGGGATCTGGTAGTTGGTCATGGGTTTGCGGAAGGAGTAAATCTTCTGCAGGATGAATTCCCGGATTTTGGTGACGGCCTGTGGGAATTTCGGGATAACAGAAGGGATTTGGGAGGGCTCCTGGTGCTCCCAGTTCCTCCCAGTTGCTCCCAGTTCCTCCCAGTCCGTCCCAATATCCTCCAGTTTGTGCCAGTCCCTCCCAGTGCCTCATCCTGAGCGGGAATTCCTGGATTTTGGGGAGGGATTTGGGACAAAAGGAGGGATTTGGGAAGGCTCCCGGTGCTCCCAGTTCATCCCAGTCCATCCCAGTTCCTCCCAGTCCACCCCAGTACCCTCCACTTTGTGCCAGTGCCTGCCAGTGTCTCATCCTGAGCAAGAATTCCCAAATTTTGGGGATGGATTTCGAATAAAAGAGAGGATTTGGGGGGGCTCCCAGTTCATCCCAGTACATCCCAGTTCATCCCAGTCCATCCCAGTTCATCCCAGTCCATCCCAGTTTGTGCCAGTGCCTCCCAGTCCCTCCCAGCTCTCCCTCTGGGGATGGAATTCCCGGATTTTGGTGACAGCCTGTGGGAATTTCGGGATAAAGGAGGGGATTTGGGAGGGTTCACGGTGCTCCCAGTTCATCCCAGTCCATCCCAGTGCTCCCAGTGCCCTCCCATTGCTTTTGTGGAGTTGTAACTCCAGGTATTCCCTGAAGTTTTGGGACTGTAACTCCAGGCATTTCTTGGAATTCTGGGCATTCCCTGGAATTCTGGGACCATTCCCAGGAATTTTGGGGCCTCCCCACCTCGATCTGCCTCCCACTTCTTCCCAGTGCCCTCCCAGTAGCTTTTTGGGTTCTCCTTGGAATTCTGGGTGTTCCCCTTGGAATTCTGGGCATTCCCTGGAATTCTGAGCATTCCCAGGAATTCCGGGGGCGTTCCCACCTTGACCTTGAGCTTCTGCACCATGTTCTGGACTTTGCCTCCCAGTGCCCTCCCAGTGCTCCCAGTTGCCCTCCCACTGGTTTTGTGGGTTCTCCTTGGAATTCTGAGTGTTCCCCTTGGAATTCTGGGATCTCCTTGGAATTTTTGGGACTATTCCTGGGAATTTCTGGGACCATTCCCAGGAATTTTGGGGTCTCCCCACCTTGACCTTGACCTTCCCCACCACGTTCTGGACTTTGCCTCCCAGTGCCCTCCCAGTAGCTTTTTGGGTTCTTCTTGGAATTCTGGGTTCCCCTTGGAATTCTGGGCATTCCCAGGGATCCCGAGCATTCCCAGGAATCCCTGGGGCGTTCCCACCTTGACCTTGAGCTTCTCCAGGATGTGCTGGGCACTCACTCCCAGTTGCCCTCCCAGTGCCCTCCCACTGCTCCCAGTTGCCCTCCCACTGGTTTTGTGGGCTCTCCTTGGAATTCTGAGCGTTTCCCTGGAATTCTGGGTATCCCTTGGAATTCTGGGACCATTCTCAGGAATTTTGGGGTCTCCCCATCTTGACCTTGACCTTCTCCACCACGTTCTGGACTTTGCCTCCCAGTGCTCCCAGTCCCATCCCAGTTCCATCCCAGTTCCTCCCAATGACTCTCCCACTGTTCTTCTGGGTTCTCCTTGGAATTCTGAGCGTTTCCCTGGGAATTCTGGGTATCCCCTGGAATTCTGGGACCATTCCCAAGAATTTTGGGGTCTCCCCACCTTGATCTTCCTCCCAGTGCTCCCAGTTGCCCTCCCACTGGTTTTTTGGACTT
>NW_020919738.1:0-723 GCF_003984885.1 Neopelma chrysocephalum | reverse complement strand
GGTTTTACCCTATTCCCCCTTCAATTTTTCCCCATTCCAGTTTTTTTCCCCCCAATTTTGTGTGGTTTACGTTCTGTTTTTTTTCCTCCCTCCCCCCTTTTGAGTTTTGCCCAATTCTCTGCGTTTTCCCCCCGTTTCCCAGGAAACACTTTGTCGCCCCCTCCCTCGCCGAGGGCTTCTCCCAAATCCTCAAGATCCCCTTCGTGCCAGATTTTGGGGACCCCCCGGACCCCCAGCGCCGGCGCCTCTTCTTCCAGTTCAGCGACGGATGAGCCGCCCCCCGACCCCCTCCCTGACCCCCCAATAAAGGCTCTGCCCCAAAATCCTCCAAATTTGGCTCCAAATTGGATTTATTGTACAAAGGGGGGGAGGGGCGGGGGGGTCACGGCGTTTCCATGGATTCACCCTCTGTGGAGAGAAGGGGGAGGGGGGACTAAATCAGGGACCCCCCAATTTACCCCTTTCCCTCTCATTTTTACCCACTTCATCCCATTTTCGCCCCGTTTCCTCCTGGGTTTTACCCAGTTCTTCCCGTTTTGCCCCAATTCCTTCATTTTTACCTATTTCCCCGCATTTTCCCCCCATTTCCCCCACTTTTATTCCTAATTTTACCAGTTTTACCCATTTTCTCCCATTTTTACCCAATTCCCCCTATTTTCACCCTACTGCCTCTTATTCCTTAATTTTTACCTGATTTCTCCAATATTTACCCAATTTTTGCCC
>NW_020919737.1:0-647 GCF_003984885.1 Neopelma chrysocephalum | reverse complement strand
GAACTTCCGCAGCCCCGTCTGGGGACACTCGGGGACAGCGGGGACACCCGGAGACAGTGGGGACACTCGGGGACAGTGGGGACACCCGAGGACAGTGGGGACAACGGAGACACCCGGGGACACGGGGGCAATCAGGGGATATGGGGACAAGGGACACACGGGGACACATAGCCCAGGAACTCCCACAGCCCTGTCTGGGGACAATGGGGACAGTGGGGACAACGGGGACACTTAGGGACAATGGGAACACTTGGGGACAATGGGGACAATTGGGACACTTGGGGACAATGTGGACACGTGGGGACACCTGGGGACACTTGGGGACAATGGGGACAATGGGGACACGGGGGGGATCAGGGGACACAGGGGGTTCAGGGGATATGGGGACAAGGGACACACAGGGGATACATGTAACCCAGGAACTCCTGCAGCCCCGTCTGGGGACAACGGGGACAATGGGGACACTTGGGGACAGCGGGGACACCCAGGGACACCCGGGGACACGGGGGGGATCAGGGGACACGGAGGGATCAGGGGATATGGGGACAAGGGACACACGGGGGGGACACGTAATCCAGGAACTCCCAGAGCCCCGTCTGGGGACAGTGGGGACACCCGGGGACAGTGGGGACAAAGGGGACACCCGG
>NW_020919736.1:0-892 GCF_003984885.1 Neopelma chrysocephalum | reverse complement strand
GGGGGTCCCACCTTGATGCCGGCGCTGCGGCACTTGCCGACGGCGTCGGGGACGGCGGCGCGGGGGGGGGTCGATCATGGACATGAGCCCCACGAAGCACAGGTCGCTGGTGGGGAAGTTCACCTCGTCCGCGTCGAAGCGGAACCCGCGCGGGAACTTGTCCGGGGGCAGGTAATGGTGGCAGAACCCTGGGGGGGCACCGGGAGGTCAGGGGGGGCACCCAGGGACCCCCCAGGAACCCCCAGGGACAATTGTGGGGGGGTAGGTAGTGGTGGCAGAACCCTGGGGGGGCACCAGGTGGGTCGGGGGGGCACCCAGGGGCACCAACGGGAACTTGTCCGGGGGGCAGGTAGTGATGGCAGAACCCTGGGGGGTCACCGGGGGGGCACCCAGAGACCCCCTCAGGTACCTATGGGACCCCCCAGGAACCCCCAGAGACCCCCAGGGGAACTTGGGGGGGGGGACAGGTAATGGTGGCAGAACCCTGAGGGGCACCGGGGGGGTCAGGAGGGCACCCAGTGACCCCACAGGAACCCCCAGGGACCCCCCGAGAACTTGGGTGGGGAGTAGAACCCTGGGGGGCACCAGGGGGTGAGGGGGAGCACCCAGGGACCCACTGGACCCCCCAGGGACCTTGAGGGGGGCGGCAGAGCCCTGAGGGGCACCGGGGGGGGGGTCACAGGGGAACACCCATGGGACCCTCGAAGTTCCCACGGGGCCCCCCAGGATCTCACAGGGACCCCCAGGGACAGTTGTGGGGGGGCAGGTAGTGGTGGCAGAACCCGGGGGGGGCACCGGGGGGGTCAGGGGGGGCACCCACAGGGGACTTGGAGGAGGGGTAGAGCCGGGAGGGGGCAGAGGGGGTGAGGGAGAACCCCCAGGGACCCCCCCC
>NW_020919735.1:0-451 GCF_003984885.1 Neopelma chrysocephalum | reverse complement strand
TGAGAGAACTGGGCTGTAACTGGGGTGTAACTGGGATGTATCAGGGGTATCTCTAGGGTATCTATAACTGCTCTAACTGGTGTAACTGGTCTCTAACTGGTGTCACTGGTTTCCCCAGGCCGGTTCCAGTTCCGCCCCCCCCACTCTGTGCACACGGCCCTCTCCTCCTCGCTGGTCCCCCTGCGCTACGCGGACGACAGGGGGCGCCCCACGCAGCGCTACCCGCTCAACCCCAACGGCTCCGCGGGGGGCGTGGCCGCGCTCGTGTCGCCGTGCGGGCGCCACCTGGCGGCCATGCCGCACCCCGAGCGGGCCGTGCGCAGCTGGCAGTGCCCCTGGCGCCCCCCGGCGGCCGCCAGCGGCCCCGACGGGCCCTGGCTGCGCATGTTCCGAAACGCCTGCGAGTGGTGCCTCCGGTGGCCCAACGGGGAGACCCCCTGAGCACCCCGGG
>NW_020919734.1:0-929 GCF_003984885.1 Neopelma chrysocephalum | reverse complement strand
CCCACCTCCATGTGCTCGATGTGCCGGAGGTGGCTGTTCTTGGTGGCCAGGAGCAGGGCCCGGGCCTCGTCCAGCTGCGTCTTCACCTGGAGGCTCTCGTGGTAGAGCAGCGAGAACTGCGACTGCAGCACCTTGTACTCCAGAGCCTCCTTCACCGCCTCCTCCGGCAGAGAGCGCAGGGCCACCTGGGGGGGACACCCAAAACTCACCTGGGGGCACCCACGGGCACCTGGGGGCAGCTGGAGGTACCTACACTGACTTAAGGGTCACTTCTGGGGCACCTGGGGGCACCTGGGGGTAGCTGGAGTTACCTGGGACCTCCCTACATGAATTTAAGGGTCACTTGGGGGTCACCTGGGGACACCTGGGGGCACCTGGCTACACCTGGGGGCACCTGGGATACACCTGGGGGCACAGGGGAGGGCTAGGGAGGCACCTGGGCACACCTGGGGGCAGCTGGGGGCAGCTGGGGGACACCTGGGGGCACCTGGGGGCACCTGGGGGCAGCTGGGGGCACCTGGGGACACCTGGAGGCAGCTGGGGGTACCTGGGGACACCTGGGGGCACCTGGGGGCAGCTGGAGTTACCTGTAACCCCCCTACACCAATTTATGGGTCACTTGTGGGGCACCTGGGGGCACCTGGGGACACCTGGGGGCAGCTGTGACCCTTTACCTTTGACCCCAAGGTCACCTGGGGGCACCTGAGGGCAGCTGGAATCACCTACACTGATTTAAGGGTCACTTGTGGGGCACCTGGGGACACCTGGGGGCACCCATGGGCACCTGGGGGCAGCTGGGGACACCTGGGGTCATCTGGGGGCATCTGGGGGTACCTGGGGGCACCTGGGGACACCTGGGGGCAGCTGGAATCACCTACATTGACTTAAGGGTCACTTGTGGGTCACCTGGGGACACCTGGGGGCACCTG
>NW_020919733.1:0-612 GCF_003984885.1 Neopelma chrysocephalum | reverse complement strand
CCCAAAATTCCCCCAAAAAATCCGCGGAATTCTGCGACTTTGGGGTCGAAATCTGCCCCAAAATGCACCTGAATCACCCCAAAATCCCACTGAATTGACCCCAAAATCTCATTAAATTCACCCCGAAATGCTACAGAATTCTCCTTAAATTTGCTTGGAATTCCAAAAATATTTTGGAGCCCAAAAAACCCCAAAATTCCCCAAAAAAATCCCCGGAATTCTGTGACTTTGGGGTCAAAATCTGCCCCAAAATGCACCTGAATCGCCCCAAAATGTACCTAAATCACCTCAAAATTCTCCTCTACGACGACTTCATGGGCCAGGCCAGGTGAGGGGGGGACACCCCAGGACCCCAAAAAAATCCCAGAGGCAAAAACCCCCAGAATTCCCAAAAAAATCCCCGAAATTCTGCGACTTTGGGGTGAAAATCTGCCCCAAAACGCAACCAAATCGCCCCATAATCCCACTAAATCGCCCCAAAATCAAGTTGAATTCACCTCAAAATCTCATTAAATTCACTCTAAAGTCACTTGGAATTCTAAAAATATTCTGGAGCCCAAAAAACCCCAAAATTCCCCCAAAAAATCCGCGGAATTCTGCGACTTTGGGGTC
>NW_020919732.1:0-1971 GCF_003984885.1 Neopelma chrysocephalum | reverse complement strand
TGGGTTTGGGGGGCCCCCCAGAGCTTAGGGGGGATTTGGGGGTCCCCTGTGGGTTTGGGGGGCCCCCCAGAGCTTAGGGGGGATTTGGGGGTCCCCCGTGGGTTTGGGGGGCCCCCCAGAGCTTAGGGGGGATTTGGGGGTCCCTTGTGGGTTTGGGGAGCCCCCCTGGGGCTTTTGGGGGTCCCTGGGCATTGGGAGGATCCCTTGTGGGTCTGGGGGCACCCCTGGGGCTTAGGAGGGTTGGGGGTCCCCTGTGGGTTTGGGGAGCCCCCCAGAGTTTAGGGGGGGTTTGGGGGACCCCTGTGGGTTTGGGGGGCCCCCCAGAGCTTAGGGGTGTCTTTGGGGGTCCCCTGTGGGTTTGGGGAGCCCCCCAGAGCTTAGGGGTGTCTTTGGGGGTCCCCTGTGGGTTTGGGGAGCCCCCCAGAGCTTAGGGGTGTCTTTGGGGGTCCCCTGAGGGGGATGTGACCACGGGACCTCGGGGGGTCCCCATGGGCTGGGTGGGACCTGCCGGGGGGTCCCAGGGGGTGGGTTTGGGGTGACCCCGGTGCCCCCCCAGACGAGAGGGACGCGGTGCAGAAGAAAACCTTCACCAAGTGGGTGAACGCCCACCTGGCGCGGGCGTCCTGTCGCGTCGGGGACCTTTACAGCGACCTGAGGGACGGCTTCGTGCTCACCCGCCTGCTCGAGGTGCTCTCGGGGGAGAGCCTGGTGAGGGGTCATCGTCATCATCTTCATCTTCATCTTCATCTTGTTCATCTTCATTTTCATCATTATCGTCATCATCATCATCATCAATGTCCTCACCCGCCTGCTCGAGGTGCTCTCGGGGGAGAGCCTGGTGAGGGGTCATCATCATCTTCATCTTCATCTTCATCTTGTTCATCTTCATTTTCATCATTATCGTCATCATCATCATCATCATTGTCCTCACCCGCCTGCTCGAGGTGCTCTCGGGGGAGAGCCTGGTGAGGGCTCATCATCGTCATCATCATCTTCATCATCATCATCTTCTTCATCTTCATTTTCACCATCGTCGTCATCATCATCATCATCATCATCAACATTGTCATTGTTGTCATCATCATCATCAGCTTCGTGCTCACCCGCCTGCTCGAGGTGCTCTCGGGGGAGAGCCTGGTGAGGGGTCATCATCATCATCATCTTCATCATCATCAAATCAACATCATCATCATTAATATGAACATCATCATCATCATCAAATCAACATCATCATCATCATCAACTCAATATGAACATCATCATCATCAAATCAACATCATCATTGTCAAGTCAACATGAACATCTTCATCATCATCTTCATCATCATCAAATCAACATCATCATCTTCATCAACATGAACATCATCATCATCATCATCATCAACATTAACATTGTCATAATGAACATCATCATCATCGACCTTGTCAACATCAACTTCATCATCAACAACATCATCACTGTCACCCAATCAACGTCATCATCATCATCATCATCATTGTCATCATCAAATCAACATCATCTTCATCACCATGAACATCATCATCATCAACACGAACATCATCATCTTCATCATCATCAAATCAACATCATCTTCATCAACATAAACATCATCATCATCAAATAATCAACATCATCATCATCAACCTTGTCATCATCAACTTCCTCATCAACAACATCATCACTGTCACCCAATCAACATCATCCTCATCCTCATCTTCATCACCGCGGGGTTGTCCCGGGCTGTCTCCGATGTCGGGGGTGTCCATGTCCCCCCAGCCCAAGCCCACGCGGGGCCGGATGCGGATCCACTCCCTGGAGAACGTGGACAAGGCGCTGCAGTTCCTCAAGGAGCAGCGGGTGCACCTGGAGAACGTCGGCTCCCACGACATCGTGGACGGCAACCACCGCCTCACCCTCGGCCTCATCTGGACCATCATCCTCCGCTTCCAGGTGCCGCCGCGCCGGGGGGGG
>NW_020919731.1:0-862 GCF_003984885.1 Neopelma chrysocephalum | reverse complement strand
CCCCGGGACGGTTTGGGGGTCCCCGGGACGGTTTGGGGGTCCCCGGTCACCAACCCCCGCGTCCCTCCACCCTGGGGGTCCCCGGGATGGTTTGGGGATCCCAGGATGGTTTGGAGGTTCCCGGGATGGTTTGGGCATCTCCGGAATGATTTGGGGTCCCCGGGATGGTTTGGGGGTCCCCGGTCACCAACCCCCGTGTCCCTCCACCCCGGGGGTCCCCGGGATGGTTTGGGGGTCCCCGGTCATCAACTCCCGTGTCCCTCCACCCCGTGGGTTCCCGGAATGGTTTGGGGTCCCCGGGATAGTTTAGGGTCCCCGGGATGGTTTGGGGGTCACGGGGATGGTTTGGGGTCCCCGGGATGGTTTGGGGGTCCCCGGGTTGATCTGGGGTCCCCGGGATGGTTTGGGGGTCCCCGGGATGGTTTGGGGGTCCCCGGGTTGATCTGGGGTCCCTGGGACGGTTTGGGGGTCCCCGGGATGGTTTGGGGGTCCCCGTTCACCCCCCCGGGGGGGGTCCCCACCTGTAGACGGGTCCGAGTCGCTGGAATCCCCCCTCCATGCGCCGGTGGAAGTCCTGGAAGCCCCCCCGGCTCCAGAGGCGCAGGAGGTTGACCCAGCGGTTGTGGCCGGCGCGGGGGATCTCCTCGAAGGGTCGCACCCCCCTCCCCTGGGCGGGGGGACCCCCCCCCGAGCTCAGCGCCCGCCGCGCCCCCCGGCCCCACAACCAGCCCGGGGCGCCCATGGCTGCGCGGACCCCCGGAACGGGCCCCCCTTTTATCGCCCGCCCGCCAAGGACGCCCCCGCGGCACGTGGGGACGGGGAGGGGCCCGGGGACACCCCCGGGATGTGGGGCCGGGGAGGG
>NW_020919730.1:0-759 GCF_003984885.1 Neopelma chrysocephalum | reverse complement strand
CCCGCCGCGCCGCGCCGTGCCCGCCGCCCGGGCTCGCCATTCGCCGCCGCGCCGCTCCGCCGGCGGGGCTGGAGGAGGCGCTTTGTTCCTCCCCGGGCTCCCGCTGCCGCCGCCGCTGCCGCCGCCGCCACCGCCGCGCTCCGGGCTCGGTAAGGCGCTCCGCCGCCGCTCCGCCGGGATCGGGGAGGGGGTCGCGCCCACCAGAGCGAATTTTTTTTTTTATATATATATATATACGTATATATAAAAAAAGGAGAGGTTATTTTTTTTTTTTTAGAAGGGCTGGTTTCGCGCAGGCCCCGCGGGCAGGAAGCCGCCGCCGCCACCGCCGGGGCTCGCCCGCCTCGCCCGCCCGCGGGGGGCACCGCGCTGGGGCTCGGGGCGGGGGGCAGCGCCCGGCTCGGCGGCCCCGGTGTGCCCCCCCCTTCTCTCCCTCCTTTTTCCCTTCCCTTCCCTCTCCTCCTCCTCGCTCCCTCCCTCCTTCCCGCTCGCCTTCCCTCCCTCCTCCCCGGTGCCGCAGCTGGATTTCGGGGGCAGGCTTCCAGCGCTGCCCGCTTGTTTTTCCCCAGCCCGGGTGAGTCCCGCGCCGCGGCGGGAGCTGGGCGCCGCGCTCCGCCGGTGCGTGCCGGGGCTCGGCCGACCCCTAGCGCGCTCCATCCCCTCCTTATCCTCGCTTTATCCCCCCCCTTTACGCCCTTTTTTCCCCTTTATTTTCTTTTTATCTATTTTTTTTTTCCTCCCCCCTTCTTTTTTTTTTTT
>NW_020919729.1:0-1426 GCF_003984885.1 Neopelma chrysocephalum | reverse complement strand
TTATTATTATTATTATTATTATTATTATTATTATTATTATTATCATCTCGTCCTCTGCCTTGCTTTGGAACCTTTGTTTATTTTACTTTCATTTTCTTGTAATTTTATTTTAAATTAGTTTATTTTTTTATTCTTTAATTTCATTTTCCTTTTATTTCATTTATTTTTTAATTTCATTTCACTTTACGTTAATTGTTTAATTTTATTTAATTTTATTTTCATTTTATTTTCTTTATTTTCATTTTCTTTCCATTTTATTTCCTTTCTTTTTTTTCTTTTCTTTTCTTTTCTTTTATTTCATTTTTTAATTTTAATTTTATTTTCATTTTATTTCATTACTTTCTTTCATTTCGTTTTATTTTCTTTTCATTTTATTTTCTTTTCATTTTATTTCATTTTTATGATTTTTAATATATTATATATTTTATATATATTATTATATTTATCTATTTTTATTATTTTTAATATATTATATATTTTTATATATTATTATGTTTATATATTTTCATTATTTTTTAATATATTGTATGTTTTATATATATTATTATATTTATATATTGTATTATATTGTAGCTATTATTGTATATATTATTTTTTATATATTGAATATATGTAGTGTATATTTTATTGTATATATTCTATTGTGTATATATATAATATATTATGTTATATATATTATATATTACATATATTATATATATTATATTATATTGTTATATTATTTACAATATTATAATATTCCAATATACACAATAAAACTCGTTGTTTCATTGTATTTTGGGGAAAAAAACCTGGAATAAATGGAACAGAGACAAATTTCCTTTATTAACTCCCTTTTTCCCGCTCCAAAATTCCCTTTTCCGCCCAAATCCCGGCGTTCTAAATATCCAGGATGTGGGAATTCATGTGGAATTAACCCCCGGCTGCTTTTTTGGGAGCGGGACAGGGATCAATAATTCCTGTAAAAAATGGAATTATCGATCTGTCTGGGACCAAAAGGGGATTTTGCTGCTCTCGGGAGCCTCAGTTGCCATTTCCTCGGAATTCTTTGGGAATTAAAATGTGGTTTTCCCTCAAAAGGAGGTTTTTCCTCAAGGCCTCGAGGCGCCAGAGGCAAAAAGGAGAAGGACAAAGGTACTTCTGCTTTTCCCCCTCTCTTGGTTTGAAATATCAGGGGTTGGAAGAGACTTTTAATGTCATTTATTGGCATTTTTCAGCTCGGTTTTAGTCATTTGTGGTTCTTTTCCTCCCCAAAATCGGGTGGTAAAAGACTTAAACGGGTATTTTGGGTTGTGATTTATTTTTGTGATTTTCTATTTGTGATTTATTTTTCTGATTTTATTTTTGTGCTTTATTTTTGTGCTTTATTTTTGGGATTTTCTATTTGGGATTTTCTATCTATTTGGGATTTTCTATCTATTTGGGA
>NW_020919728.1:0-398 GCF_003984885.1 Neopelma chrysocephalum | reverse complement strand
GGGGGGACAGGAATCACCCAGGGGACACCTCGGGGTCACCCCCAGGGACCCGGGGGTACAGGGGTCACACAGAGACAAGGACACCCCAATGTCACCCCCAGGGACACGGGGACACCCTGGGATCACACGGAGACAGAGACACCCCAATGTCACCCCCAGGGACACGGGGACACCCCCAGGGGGACACAGGGGGGGCAGGGGTCACCCAGGGGACAGCTCGGGGGCACCCCCAGGGACACAGGGACACCCCATTGTGACCCCCAGGAACATGGGGACACCCCCAGAGGAACACCAGGGGGGACAGGGGTCCCTGTGTCCTCCTGATGTCCCCCATGTCCCTCCATGTCCCCCATGTCCCCGTGTCCTCTGTGTCCCCTCAGTATCCCCTTGTCCCTCCC
>NW_020919727.1:0-592 GCF_003984885.1 Neopelma chrysocephalum | reverse complement strand
GGGATGGGTGCTGCAGGTGGGACACACCTGGGGACACACCTGGGGACACACCTGGGGATGCACCTGGGGACACACCTGGGGACACACCTGGGGATGCACCTGTGACCCTCTGTCCCCGTCATGCCCATGGGACATGCCTGTCCCCTGTGTCCCCCTGTTTCCCATGTCCCCCTGTCCGTGTCCGTCATGTCCCCATGTCTCCCCTGTCCCCCTGTCCCTCATGTCCCCATGTCCCCCCTGTGCCCCGTGTCCCCATGTCCCCCGTGTCCCCAGTGTCCACCGTCCTCATCACACTCGTGGCTCTTGTCCCCTGTGTCACCCCCGTGTCACCCCCCGTGTCACCCCTGTGTCCCCAGGAGCTGAAGGGGATGTTGTCACCCCTGTGTCACCCTCATGTCACCTCCATGTCCCCCCTGTGTATCCCCAGGAGCTGAAGGGGACACTGTCACCCCTGTGTCACCCCTGTGTCACCTCCATGTCCCCCCCGTGTGTCCCCAGGAGCTGAAGGGGACCCTGGCCCTGGAGCTGGACTTCGAGAACGAGGCGCGGAACGCCGAGCGCTGCGGGAGGGACCTGGGACACCTGCGGGGGG
>NW_020919726.1:0-963 GCF_003984885.1 Neopelma chrysocephalum | reverse complement strand
CTGACCCAAAAACTGACCCCAAAAGTGACCCAAATCACCCCAAAAACTGACCCAAAAACTGACCCAAACCTGACCCAAAACTGACCCAAAACCTGACCCAAATCACCCAAAAAACTGACACAAAACTGACCCAAAACCGGCCAAAATCCCCCCAAAAACTGACCCAAAACTGAGCCAAAAACTGACCCAAAACTGGTCAAAATCACCCCAAAAACTGACCCCAAACACCCCAAAAACTGACCCAAAACTGGTCAAAATCACCCCAAAAAATGACCCAAATCACCCCAAAAACTGACCCAAAACTGACCCAAATCACCCCAAAAACTGACCCAAAACTGACCCCAAAACTGACCCCAAACTGACCCAAAACTCACCCAAATCACCCCAAAAACTGACCCAAAACACTCCAAAAACTGCAAAAAACTCCCCCAAAACCACCCCAAAACCACCCCAAAAGCTGCACCAAAATTGCCCCAAAGTACCCCAAAAATTGCCCTAAAATACCCTAAAAATTACCCCCAAAACACCCGAAAACCACCCCAAAACACTCCAAAACCTGCAAAAAACCCACCCCAAAAACTTCACCAAAATCACCCCAAAAACTGCACCAAACCACCCCAAAATTTCCCCAAAAACTGACCCAAAACACCCTCAAAATCCACCCCAAAACACCTCAAAACCACCCCAAAAACTGCAAAAAACCCACCGAAAAAAATCCCCAAAACTGACCCAAAACTGACCCAAATCACCCCAAAAACTGACCCCAAACTGACCCAAAATATCCCCAAATTACATAAAATTCTCCCCCCAAAAACCTCAAATTCCTCCCTCCCCAAAAACTGACCAAAAAAATACCCAAAAGGCTCCAAAACCAACAAAAAAGCCAAAAAGCTCCAAAAAAAGACCCAAATTGCCCCAAATTACCCAAAATTCCCCCAAATTGCCCCAAAACCCAACAAAAAA
>NW_020919725.1:0-558 GCF_003984885.1 Neopelma chrysocephalum | reverse complement strand
TAAAACAGATCTATTGATAGAAATGAGTTATTTAGAGTTCTAAATGATCAGACAAAAGATCTTCATCAGAATTATTTCCAGCACAACAGAAACACTAAAACTACCAGGAGTACAGCAGAAGATAGGACAGTGCTCTATACTAAAGCAATTGTTGAAGCAATTCTACTCAAGCTGGCACAAAAGCAATGATTCTTAATTAGAGATGGATGGAACTCCCCCAGACCAACACTCGTGGGGAGATCTCTGCTCTCAACCTCCAGCAGTGACCTTGGGGGGGTCCCCAGCCAAGGCAGGAGTCTCCACACACCCCCCAAGAAGGGTTCTGTTGGCAGAACATTCTCCTAGGAAAGGGGACTGGCCCTTTGTGGTCGAAAGGGATGGACTGACAGTCACTGGACTCCAGGGGTTGCCACACCATCAGGGGCTTAATTCGGGGTGGAAACAGCGGTCGAAGCTCTTCCCGCAGTCGGGGCACTGGTAGGGCTTCCCTTACTGGTGGGTCCGTTGGTGTGTGGTCAAGTTACCGCTCTGGGTGAAGCTCTTCCCACACTCCCCACA
>NW_020919724.1:0-865 GCF_003984885.1 Neopelma chrysocephalum | reverse complement strand
GGGCCGGCGCGCCTGCCAGTCGGGGGATAAAATTGCATACGGTCGAGGATTCCTTCCAGACCCAAGGCGACAGGACCGGGAGCCCCAGCTGCGCGCGTAAATCCCATCGCGGCGCGCAAGGGGCAGGGGAGAGCCGGAGGGTCAGGCCCCTCCTTCTGGGCAAATAGGGCCGCCGTTCGCTGGTCGCCGCGCCTGGCGGTCCGGGGCCGGCCGAGGGCCAAAATCGGATACGGTCGAGGATTCCTTCCAGACTAAATGCTCCAGGACCGGGAGCCCAGGCTGTGCGCGTAGAGCAAATCGCGGCGCACGAGGGGCAGGCGAGAGCCGGAGGGTCAGGCCCCTCCTTCTGGGCGGAAAGCGCCGTCGTTCGCTGGCCTTCGCGCCTGCCAGTCGGGGGCTAAAATTGCATACGGTCGAGGATTCCTTCCAGACCGAAGGCGACAGGACCGGGAGCCCCGGCTGTGGGCGTAGAGCCAAACGCAGCGCACGAAAGGCAGACGAGAGCCGGAGGGTCAGGTCCCTCCTTCTGGGCAGAAAGGGCCGTTGTTCTTGTGCCAGCACGCCGGCCGGCCCGAGACTAAAATTGCATACGGTCGAGGATTCCTTCCAGACCGAAGGCGTCAGGACCAGGAGCCCCGGTTGCGCGCGTAGAGCCGATCGCAACACACAAAAGGCAGGCGAGAGCCGGAGGGTCAGGCCCCTCCTTCTGGGCAAAATGGGCCGTCGTTCGCTGGCCGGATCGCCTGTCAGTCAGGGGCTAAAATTCCATACGTTCGAGGATTCCTTCCAGACCGAAGGCGCCAGGACCGGGAGCCCCTGATGCGCGCGTAGAGCTGATCGCGGCGCACAAGGGGCAGGCGCGAGC
>NW_020919723.1:0-4497 GCF_003984885.1 Neopelma chrysocephalum | reverse complement strand
AAATCCCTGCTGGGAAGGGGCTGCCCAGCCCTGGATCCCCATCCCTGTGGGGATGGAGCATCCCTGAGGATGTGGCACTTGGGGGATGGACTCGGTGGGCTCTGAGGGATCCTCCAGCCTTGGGAATTCTGTGGTTCCGTGACTTTGCCTTCAGGGATGCAGTCTCAGGAGGCTTTTAAGGCGTTAAAAGGTAAAAAAAAAAAGGACCCGTCGAACTCCCAAACCTCGGCAAAACAGGTCGAAAAACGATTTAAACGGTTCATTTAGAAAACAACAATAAAATATAAATGGCGCCAGTTTTCTTAGTTTTACACGAATTGTAATGACGTAAAATCATCGAGATAAATCGTGATTTCATCAAAAATAACTCGCAGCCAAAAAAAAAAAACAACCCCAAAACAAACCCCAGACCCCCCCAAACCCCAAGCCCTGGTCCCCTGTGGGGTGGCTTTGTCCTGGGTGCTGCCTGAGGATGGGGGACACTGGGGAGAACAACCCGGGGCCTGGTGGGTCGTGGTGGGGTTTGGGGAACTCCGGAGGTGAGGCTGGCGAAGGGAAGGAGCCGTGGGAGACGCCCCCGTTCCCGGTGGGACAACCCTTGGGATTTCGGCTCCGGAGTCGCTTTGGAGCGATGGCACGGGAACTCCGGGGGTCATGGAGGGTTCAAATCCAGCCAGGCTGGTGGTTAAATCCCTGGGAGAAGGCAGGGGAGGAGGACAGGGAGGAAGGAGCAGGGTAGGGAGGGAAGGGCCATCCCGGGAAGGAGATGCTGCCGGAGTGATTGGATTATTTGTGGCGCTGGGAAAGGTGGGAAGAGCTCCCCTTGTCCGAGTTCTGCACCTCCTGTCCCCATGGGGGGGCTTCCCGGTGTCCTTCCCCCTCCCAGGCCGTCTCTGGGAGCCGGGATCGAGCCGGGATTGCCGCTCCAACCCATCCCAGGCCGGTCCCTCCTCCCTCCCAGGCCTCGCCGCTTTTACGATCCCTCTTTTTTTTTGTGTGTGTGTTTTTTTGTGTCATCTCTCCCTATCCAGTAGCACAGCTCGTCCAAAAAAACACCACTTCGATTCCTGGAAAAACTCTGGAACAAAATAATCCAAGCCTTTTTTTTTTTGCTCTGGAAGATAGCGAGGGGGGTTTGTACCTGCCAGCAACAGGAACGTCCCGTCCAAACATTCCCTGTCCTTCCGGAGGGGAAGCGGGAGCGACTCCGGAGGGTTGGGATCACATCCCTGCAAGTGTCCAAGGCCAGGCTGGACGGGGCTTGGAGCGACCTGGGATGGTGGGAGGTGTCCCTGCCCGTGGCAGGGGGTGGCACTGGGGGGATCTTTGAGGTGCCTTCCCGCCCAAACCATTCCATGATTCCGTGACTGGGGTGATTCCGGCACCGAGGGGGTCGAGGGGCTGGAGCTCTTCCATCCGAGGGTTGGGAATGCTTAACCAGGGTGCAGGGATGTCCTCGGTGTGTGGAAATCCCTGATGGGAAGGGAGTGAAGTCAAGGGAGCCCCAGCTCTTCCCAGGAATCCCCGTGGCCAGGACGGGGGGGCGAAGGGCTTTGATGGAAACACATGGAATTCCATCCAGGAATGTCAGTGACTGTGAGGACAACCAAGCGCTGGCACAGGTTGTCCAGGGAGTGGTGGGATGTCCATCCTTGGATTTCCAGAAGTCATCAGGGCAACCAGCTCCTGGTGACCCTCTGGAGCAGGGCTGGGACCGGGTGGTCCTGAGGTCCCGTCCGCCGGGAACGAGGTGATCCCGCTGCATGAGTCTGGGATCGGGATCGTTCCATGGGCTGGAGGGGGTTCAGGATGGGATGGAACGTGGTTCAGATGGTGTAGGAGACCCCTCACCTCGGCTGGAGCACGTGTGTGTGTCCATGTGTGTGTCCACATGTGTGTCCACCTGTGTGTCCATGTGTGTGTGGCCAGAGGGGACGGCTCCGCTTCCGGGGTGCAATTCCAGGAGCGATTCCCGGGTTTTGGGGAGCCCGGAGGGGCTCTCAGGCATCCCTCATCCAGCCCTGGAAGAGGAGAACTTCAAAGTCTGGGTGTTGGGATGGGGGGGATCAGCCAGGGTGGGAACAGGATCCTCCCAGACAGTCACCAGGACAGGGAAGGGCTCTCTTCCCTGGGGAAGTGCCTTGGGAAGGCGCTGGCCCTGTGCCCTTCCTACATCCCGGGCCTGGGGACACCAACGGCGTCACAAGGCTCAGGATCCCTCTGGACAGTCACCAGGACAGGGAAAGGGTCTCTTCCCTAGGGAAGAGGTCCTGGTTCCGTGCCCTTCCTGCATCCCAGGCCTGGCGACACCAACATTGTCACAGGGCTCAGGATCCCTCTGGACAATCAGCGGGCCAGGGAAGGGGTCTCTTCCCTAGGGAAGAGGTCCTGGTTCTGTGCCCTTCCTGCATCCCAGGCCTGGGGACACCAGCGGCGTCGCGGGGCTCAGGATCCCTCTGGACAATCAGCGGGCCAGGGAAGGGGTCTCTTCCCTGCGGGATTGCCTCGGGAAGGTCCTGGCTCCGTGCCCGGGCTGTCAGCACCTCCGCAGGCGCCGGAGCCGCCTCGGGGCCGAATCCGCGGCTCCGCATCCCTCGGGGAACTCTTTCCTTCCCCGCTCCAGCCCCTTGGAGCGCATCCAGGGGGGGAAAGGGCCGGCCCCAGGAGCGCCCCTGGAGCCGCTCCCGCTGCCCCGTGGCCCTGCAGTAGCCGTGAGGCCGCGGGGCCGGAGCCCTGGAGCGGGGCTGGAGCCCTGGAGCGGGGCTGGAGCCCTGGAGCGGGGCCGGGGCCGCGCGTGGCTCCGCTCGGCAGCCAAGGATCCTCCCGGCTCCCGCTCCCGCTCCGGCGGCTGCCAGAGGCTCCAAAAGGCTCCCGGAGCTCGTCCCGCTCCCCCCCTCCTCGCGTCCCACATCCCACCCCAGCTGCGAGGCCGCTCCCGGCCTCCCGTCTGGCAGCGGCTCCTGCTCGTGTTTCCCCGGCTCTTTGTTTGGAAAGGCATCGCTCCCGCCTGGAAATCGCTCCCGGGGGCTGCGGCTGCTCTTGGCCGGGATGGGGGGGGGTCCAACACCCCCCCTTCCTCCACTTCCATGGGATATCAAGGGGGGCAAAGCAAACCTGAACCCCCTCTTCCTGCTGTGCGAGTTCATCCCGGATCTTTCCCAGGATGAGGTTTTTCCGACGCATCCGCTTTTCCCGTCAGGTGTCCCTGGGATCCCTGTGGACAGTGTTATCCTGGTGGGATCCCTGCCTTTCCCTGTGGACAGTGTTATCCTGGTGGGATCCCTGCCTTTTCCTCTGGGCAGTGTTATCCTGGTGGGATCCCTGTGGGCAATGTTATCCTGCTGGGATCCCTGTGGACAGTGTTATCCTGGTGGGATCCCTGCCTTTCCCTCTGGACAGTGTTATCCTGGTGGGATCCCTGCCTTTCCCTGTGGACAGTGTTATCCTGGTGGGATCCCTGCCTTTCCCTCTGGACAGTGTTATCCTGGTGGGATCCCTGTGGACAGTGTTATCCTGGTGGGATCCCTGCCTTTCCCTCTGGACAGTGTTATCCTGGTGGGATCCCTGTGGGCAATGTTATCCTGGTGGGATCCCTGTGGACAGTGTTATCCTGGTGGGATCCCTGTGGACAGTGTTATCCTGGTGGGATCCCTGGCAGTGTTATCCTGGGGTTGGTGACACCGGGGCACTGGATTTTGGGGTCTCCAAGGTCCTGCCCCTCCAAGGGCTGCTGTGGGGGTCTGAGCTCCTCCCAGGAGGGTGGGAGCGGGAGGAGATGGGGGACGAAGGGCTTTGATGGAAACACACGGAATTCCATCCAGGAATGTCGGTGACTGTGAGGACAACCAAGCGCTGGCACAGGTTGTCCAGGGAGTGGTGGGATGTCCATCCTTGGATTTCCAGAAGTCATCAGGGCAACCAGCTCCTGGTGACCCTCTGGAGCAGGGAATGTCGCTTTAAGGGACTCGGAGCCGTCGAAAGCATTAATTGGTTTTTGGTTAATTGGTGAGGCTCGTGGAGGGAGGGAGGCGAAGGCGGGTACTGCTCCGGGATGTGGGAGCTGTGGGATCACAGGGAAGATGGGGTTTTCCATCTTCCCGAGGTTCTCCAGGGCTTGTGTTGTGCCCTGCAAGAGGGATTTCCTGGGCAGGTCCGACCACACCGATCCCAGGGGCTGGAAACGACCCTCTGGGATGCGGTGAAGGGACAGGACAAGGGGATATTGGGATATTGGGAAAACCTCTCCTGGGAAGGGGCTGCCCAGCCCTGGATCCCCATCCCTGGGGGGACGGAGCATCCCTGGGGAGGTGGCACTTGGGGACACGGGCAGGGCTGGCCTGGGCAGTGCTGGGGGATGGTTGGACTCCACGGGCTCAGAGGCTTTTCCAGCCTCAGTAATTCCATGATTCCATGGTCACGGCCCCGAGGCTGCCAGAGCTCAAGGAGCGTTTGGACGAGGCTCTCAGGGGCAGGGGGAGGATTTTGGGGGTGTCCTGT
>NW_020919722.1:0-797 GCF_003984885.1 Neopelma chrysocephalum | reverse complement strand
TCCCTCTTTTAATATCGCGGAATTTTAGGGGGCGGTTTGGGGTCTTTTAGGGGGGAGGGAGGGAGTTTTTTGGTCCCTCCCTGGAAAAAATAATAATAATAATAATAATAATAATAATAATAATAATTCCTGCTTTTGTGTGGAAAAACGAATCGGAAGAAAAAAGAAAACAAAGCAAAAAAAAAAAAAAAGCGGAGTTTTGTTTGGATCGAGAAATTTTCGAGAGTTTTCAAAAAAAAAGGTAAAAAATAACAAAAGCTCGGGATCGACGCAAAGTTTGGTCGTTTTGTGTGGGATGAAGGGGAGGTGACGACATCCAGGAATCGGGAATTTCGCCGCCGCCGGGATTTTTGGGATCGACCCGCCCTTGGGAGGAGGGAAGGGGGCCAAAAATTCCCGCTCCGTGGTGTGGAAAAGCGGGAATTGGGGCGGGAAAAGCGGGATAAACGTGACCCAGGGAATTGGGAGAGGTGGGAAAGAGAGGTTTGGAGGTGATTTTTTCCCGGAAAATCCCGTTTTTCCGGCGGTTTTCCAGCCGAGGAGGCTCAGCCAAAGGCTCTGCTGCCGCCTGCTGCCGGCGCCGGGAAACTGGGAATAAAATCGTGGATAAACCGGGCGGGATGGGAGAGAGGAAACGGCACCGAATCCGTGGGGATTGAGCGGGATTTGTGGAGCTTGGGAAAGGGGGAAAGCGGCCAAAAGAATTCCAGAGGTTTGGGTGGGAAGGGACCTCAAAGCTCATCCCGTTCCATGGGCAGGGACAGCTCCCGCTATCCCAGGGAATCCAAGGGAATCCA
>NW_020919721.1:0-999 GCF_003984885.1 Neopelma chrysocephalum | reverse complement strand
CCCTGTGGCAGCCCCCGGCCGGGGGCTGCCACAGGGATGAAGCCGAGGTGCTGCCCGGGGGGCTCCCGGCTGTGCTGACCCACGGGAACGCCTGGGAATTTTTTTTCCCGGGAATGCCTGACCGCCGTTCCCGTTCCAGGCCTGTACGGACGGGAGGGGATCCTGCCGGCCCGCAAGGTGCTGCGGCTCAGCGGGAAGGGGCTGTGGGAGCAGCTGCGGGATTCCCCCACCCTGCTGTGGCTGAGCCCGCGCCTGGGGCTGGACACGGAGCAGGGCATGGAGCTGCTGTGCCTCGTGGGCATCCTGGCGTCCTTCGGAGCCCTGGTGTGCGATTCCATGCGGGATTGCCTGGTCTTCGCCCTGCTCCGGGTGCTCTACCTGTCCCTCTACCAGGTGAGGGGCTGGGAGAGGGGGGGGTCCCTGGAGGGGGGGTGGCACCGTGCTGGGAGCTCCTGGTGTGCTCAGATTCCCTCGTGGAGCTGGGGGAGGTGTTGGGAGGTACAGTCAGGGAATCGGGGAATGGTTTGGGTGGGAAGGGGCTTTAAATCCCATCCCAGTCCAGCCCCCAGGGGCAGGGACACCTTCCACTGGCTCGGGTTGCTCCAGCCTGGCCTTGGACACTCCCAGGGATCCAGGGGCAGCCACAGCTTCTCTGGGAGATCCATTCCAGCCCCTCCCCACCCTCCCAGCCAGGAATTCCTTCCCCATATCCCATCTCTCCCTGCCCTCTGGCACTGGGAAGCCATTCCCTGTGTCCTGTCCCTCCATCCCTTGTCCCAAGTCCCTCTCCAGCTCCAGGCCAGGTTGGACAGGGCTTGGAGCTACCTGGTCCAGTGGAAGGTATCCCTGCCCGTGGCAGGGGTTTGGAATGGGGTGGGATTTAAGGTCTCTTGCCACCCAAACCATTCCATGATTCCATGAATCCTCCCTCCTGCCGCCCCAGGAGCTCCAGGTGAGTCAGAGCCGGCTGCTGTGGGGGGAGGAGGAGGATTTATCTTC
>NW_020919720.1:0-394 GCF_003984885.1 Neopelma chrysocephalum | reverse complement strand
GGGGGAGAGGGAGGTTGGGGGGGGATTTGCGGGAGGGGAGGAGAGAGGGATGTGAGAAGGACGGAGGGAGGAGGGGGGAGAGGGATTTGGGGGCTTGAGGGGGGATTTGGGGGGAGGGAGGGGCAGGTCACGTGTCCCCGCACGTGTCACGTGGGAGGGATGGAGGGGGGGGGGGGGGGCCCCCCCCTGGAGCTCTTCTCCCTCCCCTCCCTCCCTCCCTCCCTCTTCTCTCCCTCTCTCTTCCCCCTCTTTCCCTCCCTCCCTCCCTCCCTCCCCTCTCCCTCTCCCTTTCCCCTCCATTTCTTCCCTCTCCCCACTTTTGGGCGGATTTTGTCGGTTATGGGACTTTTTTTTTTTAGGCGGGTTTTCATCAAAATCGTTATTTTAATGAACG
>NW_020919719.1:0-338 GCF_003984885.1 Neopelma chrysocephalum | reverse complement strand
CCCCCCAAATCCCCCTCAGGACCCCCTGACTCTCTCAGGACCCCCTGAACCCCCCCGAGCCCCCCAAAATTCGCCCAAATCCCCCCCAAAATCCCGCCCCCCCCCCAGCACGTGCCGCCCCGGCTCCGGCCCCGACCGGCCCCGCCCCTTCGTCGCCGTGACAACGGGGACGCTCGGGCGCTGATTGGCTGCGCCGCCACACCCAAGATGGCGTCGCGCACAGGGTGAGTCCGGGCGCCACTGCCGGAAGTTCCGCCCCGCCCAGTTCCGGTTCCGCCGTGGGGCCCCGAGCGCGCGAGGCCCGACCCGGTACCGGGCGGGGGGTTTGGGGGTCCCGG
>NW_020919718.1:0-918 GCF_003984885.1 Neopelma chrysocephalum | reverse complement strand
GCCTGCGCCCCCGCGGGGGGGTCCCGGTGCCCCTGAGGGTCCCCCCCGCCCTGGCGGCCGCGGGGTTCGGGGGGGACCTGGAGCTGCTCCCGGTCACTGCGCTGGGCCCAGGGACCCCCCAGACCCCCCCGGGACCCCTCGGGACCCCCCCGGACCCCCCTGGGACCCCCGGGACCTGCCCCCCCCTCCGCCACGTCCACATATCCACGGACCCGGGGGAGCACCGGGGGGGTCCTGGGGGGGGTCTTGGGGCATCCCGGGGGGTTTGGGGGTGTCCAAGTGAGTTTTGGGGGGGTCGTTGGGGTGCTGGGGGTGGGTCCCGGTGGGTTTGGGGGTGTCTGGGGGGTCTCGAGGTGTCCAAGTGGGTTTTGGGGGGTCTGGGGGGTCCTGAGGTGTCCAAGTGGGTTTGGGGGGGTCTGGGGGGTCTCGAGGTGTCCAAGTGGGTTTTGGGGTGTCCAGGGGGTCCCGAGGTGTCCGGGGGGGACTTGGGGTGCTGGGGGGGTCCCGGTGGGTTTTGGGGGGTCCCGAGGTGTCCAAGTGGGTTTGGGGTGTCCAGGGGGTCTCAAGGTGTCCAAGTGGGTTTTGGGGGGTCTGGGAGGGTCTCGAGGTGTCCAGGGGGGAGTTGGGGGGGGCCCAGTGGGTTTTGGGGGGGTCCCAGTGGGTTTTGAGGGGGTCCCGCTGCCCCCCGTTGTTCTCCTTGACAGCCCCACCTGTACCTGTTCGACCCCGCAGGGGTCCCCGTGCCCCCCCCGGCCCCCCCGACCCTGAGGGACCCCTCCCTGCTGGGGGACTGGGGGGGCTTCGGCCTGGCCGCGACCCCCCGAGACCCCCCGGACCCCCGAGAGGATGGAGAAGGTCCGAGGGGGGGGCCGGGGGGTTGTTTGGGGGCAGTTTGGGGGTTCGGGACGTTGTTTGGGG
>NW_020919717.1:871-1242 GCF_003984885.1 Neopelma chrysocephalum | reverse complement strand
CCCCCCCCCGTCGATATCGGGGTGCGTTTTGGACCCCCCCCATTCCCTTTCCCCCCTTATAAAGGGGGGCTCTTTTGGGGTCCCCTGATCCCCTGGGTCCCTTTTAGGGGTCTGGGGGTCCCTTTTTTGAGTCTGGGGGTCCCTTTTTCGAGTCTGGGGGCTCCGTGCCCCACGTGACCCCCCCCGTGACCCCCCCCAGTCCATATCGGGGTGGGTTTTGGGCCCCCCCCAGTCCATATGGGGATGGGGTTTGGGTCCCCCCATATAAAGGGGGGGGGGGTTGGAGGGTCTCCCGTTCCCGGGGGTCCCTTTTTCGGGTCTGGGGGTCCCTTTTGTGGGTCTGGGGGTTCTGTGCCCCCCGTGACCCCCCC
>NW_020919717.1:0-771 GCF_003984885.1 Neopelma chrysocephalum | reverse complement strand
GGGGGGGGGGGTTGGGGTCTCCCGTTCCCGGGGATCCCTTTTTCGGGTCTGGGGGCTGCGTGCCCCCCGTGCCCCCCCTGTGACCCCCCCGCGTCCCCCCCCGCCCATATCGGGGTGGGTTTTGGGTCCCCCTATTCCCTTCCCCCCCTGATAAAAGGGGGAGGGTTTTGGGGTCTCCCGTTCCCGGGGGTCCCTTTTGGGGGTCTGGGGGTTCCGTGACCCCTGTAACCCCCCCGTGACCTCCCCCTAGTCCATATGGGGGTGGGTTTTGGGCCCCCCCATATAAAGGGGGGAGGGTTTGGGGGTCCCCTGTTCCCGGGGGTCCCTTTTTAGGGTCTGGGGGTCCCTTTTTGGGGTCTGGGGGCTCCGTGCCCCCCCTGGCCCCCCCCTGTCCCCCCCCCCCGCAGGCCCCCCCGAGGAGAACAAGCCGTACCTGGCCCCCCCCGCGGGGAAGTTCAGCCGCAGCCTCTCCGTGCCCGGCTCGGACGAGATCCCCCCCCCTCCCACCACCTCCCCCCCGGAGCCCCCCTACACCGCCCCCCCTCCCCCCCTGGGGGCTTCCACCCCTCGGGGGGGGCCCGGGGGGGGCCCCTGGCGCCTCTACAACCTGGGGGGCCGCGGGGGGGGCTCGGGGGGTCCCCCCAAACCCCTCCGTCGGAAGGGGCCGCTGGTCAAACAGACCAAGGTGGAGGAAGGGGGGGTGGTGGGGGTGGGCGCGGCGGGCGGGGGGGGGCTGGTGGGCGCCGGGGGGGTTCCGGGGGGGCCGGGGGG
>NW_020919716.1:0-961 GCF_003984885.1 Neopelma chrysocephalum | reverse complement strand
CCCCGTCCCCCCCCGTACCGATCTTGTTGAGCACCAGCACGAGGCGCTGCCGGGGCCGCAGGGCGCCCTCGAGCCGGGGGCTGCGGCAGCCCTGGGGGTCCCGCGCGTCCAGCACCTCCAGCACCACGTCAGCCGCCGTCAGCACCTGCGGGGAGGGGGGGTCAGGGCTGGGAGACCCCCCCAAAACCCCCCAGACACCCCCCAAAGGCGGCACCGACCTTGCGCAGCTCCCGCCCGAAGTGTCGCAGCGACGCCTCGTCCTGGGGGGGCTGCGGGTGCTGGGGGGGCTCCTCCTGCTCCTCCTGCGGGAACCTGGGTTAGGGGGACCCCCCCCCCCGGGGGGGCCCCCCCCCCCGATTTCTGGGGGGACACCCCTTCCCTGGGGAGCTCCTTGCCCTCCGGGGACCCCCCCCAGTCCTAGGGGAGCCCCCACTTCTCAGGGAGACTCCCCCTCTCAGGGGAGCCCCTTGTGCTCTGGGGAGACCCCCCCCCCCCCCCGGGGGCCCCCCCCCCCCTCGGGGGGCCCCCCCCCCCCCCCGGGGGACCCCCCCCCCCCCCCGAGCCCCCCCCAGGTGCCCCCACCCCACCTGTGTCTGGAAGCGCCGCTGCCGCCTCAGCGCGTCCCCTTGGAGCTCGGCCAGGCCCCGGCGCTGCCCCAGGAGCCCCCCCCGGGCCCCCTCCCGGCGCCGCTGGGCCTCCAGAGCCTGTGGGAACCCCAAAATCCACCCCCGGGGTCAGAACGGGGAGGGGACACCCCAAAATACCCCCTCCCACTGCCAGAACCGGGGGAACCCCAAAATCCACCCCCGGGGGTGAGAAGAGGGGGAACCACAAAATTCCTTCTCAGGAGTCAGATCCGGGGGGTCGCACACCCCAAAATCCCCCCCGGATCAGACCCAGGGGGTTGCACACCCCAAAATCCTCCCCCGGGTGAGACCCAGGGGGTCGCACACCCCACCCC
>NW_020919715.1:0-1066 GCF_003984885.1 Neopelma chrysocephalum | reverse complement strand
ACTTGGGGGGCAGAGACCCCAAATGGCACTTGGGGGGCAGAGACCCCAAATGGCACTTGGGGGGCAGAGACCCCTGACAGGAACTTGGGGGGCAGAGACACCCCCCCAGGAAGTTGGGGGGCAGCCCCACATGGCACTTGGGGGGCAGAGACCCCCGAAAGGAACTTGGGGGGCAGAGACACCCCCCCTGGCACTTATGGGGCAAAGACCCCCCCCCCAGGAACTTGGGGGGCAGCTCCTGACACCCTTTGGGGGGCAGAGACCCCCCTGGCACTTATGGGACTGAAATGGGCACTTATGGGGCAGCCCCAAATGGCACTTGGGGGGCAGAACTTTGTCATTTATGGGGCACGACCCTTGTCACTTATGGGGCACAGCCGCACAGCACTTATGGGGCAGAGACCCCTCCTTGGCACTTGGGGGGCAGAGCCCCCCCGGGCACTTGTGGGGCAGAGCCCCTGAGATTTGGGGGTCACCCCATTCCCCCCAGAGCACTTGGGGGGCAGCCCTACATGGCACTTATGGGGCAGAGACCCTTTGGAATTGGGGGGGCACTTATGGGGTACTTGGGGGCTCAGAGCCCCTCCTGCACTTGGGGGGCAGAGACCCCTTGGGACTTATGGGGCACAGCCCCACAGCACTTATGGGGCAGAGACCCCTGCCTTGGCACTTGGGGGGCAGCCCCACAGGGCACTTGGGGGGCAGAGACCCCCCCCCAGGAACTTGGGGGGCAGAACTGGGCACTTGTGGGGCACAACCACCATCACTTATGGGGCAGAACCCCCTTCCTTGGTACTTGGGGGGCAGCCCCACATGGCACTTGTGGGGCAGAGACACCCCCCTAGGAGCAGAACTGGGCATTTCTGGGGCAGAGACCCCTTCCTTGGCACTTGGGGGGCAGCCCCACAGAGCACTTGGGGGGCAGAGACCCCCAAAATCACCCCAACCCCTCCCAACCCCCCCACCCCCCTCAAACCCCCCAAATCCCCCAAAAAATGACTCCAAAGACCCCCAAAAACGCCCCCCCGGGCCCGGCCCGGCCTTTTATTGGTCCCGAAGGGGGGGG
>NW_020919714.1:0-563 GCF_003984885.1 Neopelma chrysocephalum | reverse complement strand
CCCCCCTCCCCTTTTTTCGGGATGGTTTTATTTTTTTGGGAAGGAAAAGGGATTTTTCCCGCCTGGAAAAACTCCCCGGACTTTCCAGGGAGGGAATTCGGGGGGATGTGGTTAAAATTGGGGGGGCCGGGGGGGGCTTTTCCCCCCAAATATGGATCGATCCAAGCGCAGGAGGGGGGTGGGGGATCCCTCCGGACCGACCCCTCCCCCCCCCAGCCGGAGGGGCCGCGGGCGAGGGGCCGGGAAAGGGCCGGGAAAGGGAATTTAATTGGAACCAGGAGGCGGGAATGGGGGGGGAGGGGAGGGATGGAAGGGGGGGAGGGGCCCCCCAACCCCCCCCCCGGCCATTCCCAAACTTTCCTTCCTGCCCCCGGACCCCCGGGACGAGCCGGAGCCCCCCCCGCGCCCCCGATCCCGCTGGGAATGGGAATGGGAATGGGGACGGGAATGGAAACGGGGATAGAAATGGAAATGGGCATGGGAACAGGAATTGGAATGGGAATGGGAACGGGAATGGGGATGGGGATGGGGACGGGAATGGGAGCATTCCCAGATGGGGGGGG
>NW_020919713.1:0-739 GCF_003984885.1 Neopelma chrysocephalum | reverse complement strand
CCCCCCCGGCCCCGCAACCCCTGGCTGATGGGGACCCCCTGGGCTGACCACCCCCCCAATCCCCGCCCTCCCCGGGTGACAGGGACCCTCTGAGTGATGGGGAGTGTCCCCCGGGCGATGGGGACCCCCCCAGTAATGGGGACCCTCCCGGGTGGTGGGGACCCCCCAGGTGATGGGGATCCCCCAGGCAGTGGGGACCCCCGGGTGCCAGGCACCCGCCCCCCCGATGGAGACCCCCCCGGGTGACGGGGGTTCCCCTGTCCCACCCCCGGGGGTGATTGCGCCCCCCCCCCACTGCCGGGGCCCTCCGGCCCGGCCCCCCCCGGTGTTTGGGTTTCCCCCGGCTGATGGAGCACCCCCCGGGTTCTGGGGACCCCCTCGAGTTACGGGGACCCCCCGGGTGAGGGGCACCGCCCTGTGTGCTGGGGATCCCCCCCCGTGCTGGGGACCCCCCGAAGTGACGGGGACCCCCCCCGGGTGACGGGGACCCCCTGTGAGATGGGGACTCCCCGGCCCTGCCTCCTCTGGATGACGGGGACCCCCCCGGGTGGTGGGTCCCCCCCGCTGACGGCCCCCCCGTCCCGCAGCCACGACTTCATCGGGGAGTTCCGCACGAGCCTGCGGGAGCTGGCGCGGGGCCGGAGCCCCCCCAACGTCTACGAGGTGAGAGGGGACCCCCGGGGGTGTCACCGCCCCCCGGGATGGGACACTTTCCCCAGGGTCCCCCTCTGCCCCCCCC
>NW_020919712.1:0-504 GCF_003984885.1 Neopelma chrysocephalum | reverse complement strand
CCCCCCCCAGGACCCCCAAAACACCCCCCAAAAGGGGTCACTGGCACCCCCAAAACCTCCCCCTGTACCCCCCACCTTGTGCCCCCCTCCCCGAAGCCGGAGGGGGAATAAAACGCTCCAGAACCGACGGTTCGGTGTCAAAAGGGGTGGGGGAGATCGCGGTGACGTCATCGGGGCCGGGGGAACCCCCCCAAAATCGGGGGGACGCCACCAATTCCCGCCCCCCCCAGCACAAGGGACAGCGCAGGGGCGGGGTTATGTTAATGAGGAGGCGTGGCCTCCCATAGACGCCCGTTGAGCGGGAGCGAGGCTATGCAAATGAAGGGGCGGGGTCGGTTGCCGTGACAACCGCGTCCTCGCGGGGGGCGGGCTCTCCGCGCCGTTCTCTCTCCCCATTGGTCGCCGCCGCGGCCGCCGGCGCCGTTCTCGCCTCTCATTGGTCCCGGTGCGAGGAGAAGGGGGCGTGGCCTCGCCCCCCTCAGGCCGCCATGGCGGCGGCGGCGG
>NW_020919711.1:0-822 GCF_003984885.1 Neopelma chrysocephalum | reverse complement strand
ATGGGGGGTCCCTGTACCCCCTCCCCAGTCCCCCCTCACCGGTGCCGCTCTCCGGGGCTGTCGCTCACCAGGGGCTCCATCTGCGGGGGGGGGGGAGCAGGGGGGGCACTGCCAGAGCCCAAACGACCCCCGGGGGGGGGATCCCAGCCCTGGGGGGGGGTCCCGGGACTGGAGAGAGACCCCAGGCCCAGGAGGATCCCAGGCCAGAAAGATCCAGGCCCAGGGGAGGGTCCCAGTCTTGGGGGGGGGGGGTTCCCAGTCCCCAAGGGAGGGTCCCAGTCTTTGGGGGGGGATCCCAGTCCCCAGAGGAGGATCCCAGTCTTTGGGGTGTCCCAGTCCTTCGGGGTGTTCCCAGGTCCTGGAAGGTCCCAGGCCCGGGAGGATCCAGGCCCCAGGGTGGTCCCAATCCTGGGAGGGTCCCAGTCCTGGGGGAGCCCCAGGCCCAGGAGGGGGTCCCAGTTTTGGGGGGGGTCCCGGTCTTTGGGGTGTCCCAGTCCTTTGGGGGTGTTCCCAAGTCCTGGAAGGTCCCAGGCCGAGGAGGATCCAGGCCCCAGGGTGGTCCCAATCCTGGAAGGGTCCCAATCTTGGGGGATCCCAGTATGGGGTGGGGTCTCAGTCCTGGAGGGGGTCCCAAGTCCTAGGGAGGGGTCCCAGGCCCAGGAGGATGCAGGCCCCGGGGGGGGGAGGTGGTGTCCCAGTCTTTGGGGTCTCCCAATCCTTTGGGGATGTTCCCAAGTCCTGGAAGGTCCCAGGCCCAGGAGGATCCAGGCCCCGAGAGGGGGTTCCAGGCCCAGGGAAGGGTCCCAGTCCTGGGGGGGTCCC
>NW_020919710.1:0-535 GCF_003984885.1 Neopelma chrysocephalum | reverse complement strand
CCCCTCGCTCTCGGCCAATCCCCGCCCGCCTCCCGCGCCCGCCCCGCCCCCGTCCCCGCCCACCGCTCGCGGAGGCGGGGCCAGCGCGGGCAAACCACGCCCCCTCCGCGCACGCTGCGAGGCGCGGATTGGTCGGCACCGCCCCCCGAGCCACGCCCCCTCCCGCCGGCCCCGCCAATGGGAGGGGCCAATGAGAGCGCGGCCAATGGGAGCGCGGGGGGCGTGGCCTCGGTCAGGCGGCGCGGCCATGAGGGGGGCGGGGCCCTGACCTACATTGGACCAATACGGGGAGGCGCGCGGAGGGGGCGGGGCCTGACCCAGTTTTGGCCAATGGGGGAGCGCGGGAGGGGTTGCGGGGTGGGGGGGGCGTGGCACGTGGGCCCGCACGTGCCGCGCGCTCTTAAAGGGGCCGCGCGCCTTTTTTAAAGGGGGGGGATGGAAAGAGAGCGGGGGGTGTTCCCGCGGCCCTGAGGGACCCCCCGAACCCTCCCCCTGACCCCCGATGACGTCCCAGACCCCTCAGGACCCCCAAGAT
>NW_020919709.1:0-468 GCF_003984885.1 Neopelma chrysocephalum | reverse complement strand
GGGGGATCCACCCAAAACGGGGATGAAGACCCAAAAAATCAGGGCGAGACCCCCAAAATAAGGGTGGAACCCCCCAAAACCGGGAGGGATCCACCCAAAACGGGGACAAAGACCCCCAAAATCAGGGTGAGACCCCTCAAAATCCGTACCAGACCCCCAAAACCGGGGTGGATCCACCCAAAATCGGGATGAAACCCCCCAAAATCAAGGGTGGAACTTTTCAAAATCGAGGTGGAATCTCCCAAAATCGGGGTGGAAACCCCCCAAAACCGAGGTGAAACCCCCCAAAACTGGGGGGACCACTCAAAATCGGAGTGAGGCGCCCCCTAAAATCAGTGCAAGACCCCCAAAATCGGGGTGGAAACCCCCCAAAATCAGTGTCAGACCCCCAAAATCGGGGGCGAAACCGTCCAAAACCGGGGGGGGATCCACCCAAAACGGGGATGAAGACCCAAAAAATCAGGGCGA
>NW_020919708.1:0-1232 GCF_003984885.1 Neopelma chrysocephalum | reverse complement strand
GGTGAACGAGGGGGGCAGAGGAAGGACTCACGTGGGGGTCTCCCTTCTCGGCGGCCAGGCCGTGCAGGTCCAGCAGCGCCTGGTTCACCGACTTCTCCAGCTGCAGCGCCGCCTCCACCGCCTCCAGCGCCGACCCCCAAGTGTCCCGCTCCGGCTTCTGGAGGAGGAGAGCAGGGACCGTCACCACGGGGGGAGCCCGAGACCCCCAGCACCCCCCGGCACAGCCCGAATCCCCCCGAAACCTTGACGTCCTGCAGCAACACGCGGCCGCCGCGGCGCGTCTGGAAGCGCAGGAGCCCCTCGGCGTGTTCCCGCTCCTCCCGAGCCTGATCCTGGAAGAACCGGGCGAGCCGCGGCAGCGCCACATCGTCCCGGTCGAAGTAAAAGCCCTGCGACGACAGAGGGAGCGGGAGGCGGCTCAGGGGGAGCCCCCCGGGACTCCCCAAAAAGCCGCCCCCCTCCCCAGAGAGCCCCTTATCTCGCCCTCGCAGGCGGAGCCGCCCCACCGGCACCGGCACCGGCACCGGAGGGGTTTTGGGGGGCAGGAGGGCGCTCGGGGGGGGTGGGAAAGGGGTCTCAAAGCCCCCCTACCATGGACAGGTAGACGTAGGAGGCGTGCAGCTCCACGTTGGCCATGCGGTTCACGGCGGCCTCGCAGTCGCGGTGGTAGTTCTGGCGGATTTGGGACTCCATGGCGGGCGGACGGACGGACGGACGGACGGGACGAACGATGGGACAGATGGACGGACGGGACGGACGGACGGAGGGCGGCCGGTTCCGTTCAAGCACTGTTGAAGCGAGAACGCGGCTCTGCCCCGCACAAAGCCCCGCGCGGGGGTTTTATCCCTTTCGGCGGTGGGCGGGACCACCCGCCCCCCTCCATCCCCCCCCCCGGGACCCCCCTCCCGGGCCGGAAGGCGCGGTGGCCTTGGCCCTTGTCCCTGTTTGTCACACGGGGCCCAGTCAGCGTGACTGGGCAGGATCGGAGGGGTCGGAGCTCACGGGCGGGGGTCCCCCGGGGTGGTGGGGGGGTTGGGGGGGTTTGAGGGGAGCCCCCCTCTCCCTGCTGGGCGGGGGGGGGCACAGGGAGTCTGGCGGGGGAGGGATGGAGCGGGGGAAGCAGGGGGAATAATTTTTGGGGGACTCAGCGGTGCCCCGTTAAGCGGAGTTCGATGGCCCCGGGGTCACGACGGGGCGGGGAAGGAGCTGAGTCAGCCCCGGGGCCATAAAAA
>NW_020919707.1:0-781 GCF_003984885.1 Neopelma chrysocephalum | reverse complement strand
CCACCGGTGTCCCCGCGCCCCCCACCCCACCCCACACACACCAGAGCAAGACCCTCAGGCGGGCCCGCAGCCCCTTTATTGCCTGCAGCAGGGACGGGGGTCCCCAAACCCCCTGCCCCAAGGGGGGCCGAGCCCCGGTGTCTCCCCTGTGCCCCCCAGCAGCGAGGCAGGAATGTCCCTGAAAATGTCCTGGCAGCAGTGAGGACACGGCCTCACCCCACGGCCGCCCCAGGAATAAATCGGGTGAGGCAGCACCGGCCCCAGCGCCGCGGATCTCCCCGGCAGGTCCGTCCGTCCCGGCGGGGATGAGGCACACGGGGACATCCCGGTGGATCCTGGTGCTGTCCCGGTCCCGGCGAGGCCACCGGGCAGCGTGGTCCAGAGGCAGCTGGGGCGTCACAGCTCGTCGTGTGGGATGTGCAGCGCGTGGTCACACAGGTCTGCGGGGACAAGGGGCAGCGCTCAGGGCACGGCGGGACCCCGGGGGAGCCCCAGGACGGGGGGGAGACCGGTGGAATCCCAGGGATGCACCGGAGCCCTGCGGGATGGTGCCACATCCCACCACGCCCCGGTGCCCATCCCAGCCTGACCTGAGCTGGAGCCACCTGCACTGCCCTGGCTTTGCCCCGTGGTTAATGACAAACTCGGATGTTTGGGCAGCGCTGCCGGCCCGGCCCCTCCTCACCCCGGCCCCTGGACACGGGATGAGCCACAGGAGCAGCTGGAAAGACCCCCGGGACACCCCGGGAAGGAGCATTTCCCTCGTGCCTGTGCCAGGTAC
>NW_020919706.1:0-367 GCF_003984885.1 Neopelma chrysocephalum | reverse complement strand
GCCCCTCCCCCACCCCCCCCGGCGGCCCCTCCCGCCCCTCCCCCCCCTCCCCCGCCGGTGGGGGAGGGGTCGTAGAAACCCCCCGAGGTTTGGGCGAAGAGCGGAGCCTCCGGGAACGGGAACGAGCCCGAGCGGCTGCGGGGGGGGGAGAGAGAGAAAACAGGGGGGGTCAGACCCTAAAATATAAGAGTCAGACCCCAAAAACACCCCAGAAACACGGGGACACCCCACAAACACGGGGACCCCATAAACACGGAGCCTCCGGGAACGGGAACGAGCCCGAGCGGCTGCGGGGGGGGGGAGAGAGAAAACAGGGGGGGCAGACCCCAAAAATACAGGGGTCAGACCCCAAAAACACCCCAGAAAC
>NW_020919705.1:0-726 GCF_003984885.1 Neopelma chrysocephalum | reverse complement strand
GGCTCGGGGAGGTCTCAGATGGATTTCGGAGTACCCTGACCCCCCTGCGTCCCCAGGACCTGGGGGTGACACTGCCCTGGGGGGATTTGGAGGTTTTTAGGGTCTGAGGTGGCTTTTGGGGTCTGAGGTGTTTTTTGGGGTCTCAGGGGGGTTTTGGGGGTCTCAGGGGGGTTTTGGGGGTCTGAGGTTGGTTTTGGGGTCTCAGGGGGGGTTTTGGGGTCCGAGCCGGCTCGGGGGGGCTCTTAGATGGATTTCAGGGTGCCCTGACCCCCCCGTGCCCCCCAGGATTTGGGGGTGACACCGCCCCGGGGGGATTTGGAGGTTTTAAGGGTCTGAGGTGGCTTTTGGGGTCTTGAGGCGTTTTTGGGGTCCGAGCCGGTTCGGGGGGTTCTCAGATGGATTTTGGGGTGCCCTGATCCCCCCGTGCCCCACAGGACCTGGGGGTGACACCGCCCTGGGGGGATTTGGAGGTTTTTAGGGCCTGAGATGGTTTTTGGGGTCTCAGGTAGTTTTTGGGGTCTCGGGGTGGTTCTTGGGGTCCGAGCCGGCTCGGGGGTGTCTCAGATGGATTTAAGGGTCCCCTGACCCCCCCGTGCCCCCCAGGATTTGGGGGTGACGGCGGCTCTGGCCTTCCTGTGGCTGGTGAGCTCGTGTGCCTGGGCAGCCGCCCTGGCCGAGGTGAAGGCGGCCACGGCGCCCGCGGGGGTCCTGGCCCAGGTCGGGGGG
>NW_020919704.1:0-669 GCF_003984885.1 Neopelma chrysocephalum | reverse complement strand
TATCACCTTTGGGACCCCCAGGACCCCCTTAGGACCCCTGTATCACTTTTGGGACCCCTTTAGGACCCCCTTTATCACCCTTGGGACCCCCAGAACCCCTTTAGGACCCCTTTAGGACCCCCTGTGTCACCCTTGGGGCCCCCAAGACCCCTTATCCCCCTGCCCTGACCCTCCTCCGTTTTCCCCCCTTAGTGACCGCGAGCGGGAGCGGGAGCGGGACCGGCGGGATCGTTCCCGGGAGCGGGACCGGCGCCGTTCCCGTTCCCGGGAGAGGCGGCGCCGGACGCGGAGCCGCGAGAAGGACGAACGGGAGCCCCGCAAACGGGGCGGGAGCCGCGACCGCAGCAAGGACCGGGAACGGGAGCGGGACCGAAAGCGCCGCTCCCGCTCCCGGGACCGAAAACGCGACCGCGAGAGGGACAAGAAGGACGAGGGAGGGAGCGAAAACCCCCTCCTGGAACCCCCCGAGGAGCTGGGAGGGGGCGGGATGGGGGGAGAGGGACCCCCCGAGGGGCTGATGGGGGGGGACGCGGCCGAGAAGAGGGAGAGGGAGCGGGAGAGGCGCCGGGGGCACCGGGAGAGGGAGAGGAGGAGGGAGAGGGAGAGGGACAGGGAGAGGGAGCACAAGAGGGAGCGAGACAGGAGGGACGAGAGACCCCCGGGGGGGGG
>NW_020919703.1:0-1456 GCF_003984885.1 Neopelma chrysocephalum | reverse complement strand
CCCCCCCCCCCCGCCCCCCCCAAATCCCCCCCGCGGGCCCCTTTTGTACGTGGAGCGACGCCCCCGGTTTTGTATCTCGGGCTGTCCCGGTTCTGTAGCGACAGGAAATAAAACGCGATGAGTTTTTTCTTCAGCGCGGCCCCAAAAAACGGGCGCCGGGAAAGGGGAGGGGGCGATACCCGGGGGGGGGGGCACCGGGCGGAACGTTCGTGTCGGGGCGCGGTTCCGGGAGGGACGAGCCGGGAGGGACGGACCGCGCGCGTCCGGGGGGAGCGTTTTGTGGGGACGGACCACTTCCGGCGGAAGTGGCGGCGGGAACGGGCGCGGGAACCGGGACGGCGATGGAACCGGAGCCGGACCCCGAGGCTGAGCCCGACCCGGGCCCGGTGACGGGCTCAGGGCCCGGCCTGGCCCCGGTCACGGACCCGGTGCCGGACCCGGTAACGGACCCCGACGTGCAGCCGCTGCCCCGGGGCGGGTTCCGCTGCCGCCTGTGCCAGATCACCGCGGCCAACCGTGAGTGGGGGCCCGGGGGGGCTCCGGGATGGGCCCGGGGGGGCTGCGGGACCCCCGTGACCCCCCCCGGTCCCCCCCCAGGCCCGAGCCTCGCGTCCCACCTGTCCGGGAAGCGGCACCGGCGGCTCCGCTCGCTGCGGGCCGAGCGCCGGGAGCAGGAGCTGCGGAGCCTCTTCGTCAGCGGCTTCGCCCGCGGCACCGACCCCGCCGAGCTGCGGAGGCACTTCGGGGCCTTCGGGAGCGTCACCGGGGTCGTCATGGACAAGGACAAGGTGGGGGGGGGACACCGAGAGAACCCCGGGAAGGGGGACGGGGCGGGGGGGGGGGCCCTATCCCGGGGGGTCCTGGGGGGGCCCCGGGGGGGGGGTTCCTGGTCCCGGGGGGTTCCCGGGGGGTGTCCCAGCCCCGGGGGGGGATCAGGGTCCCGGGGGGTCCCAAGGGGTGTCCCAGCCCCAAGGGGGGTCCGGGGGAATTGTCCCGAGCCCGGGGGGTTCTCAGGGGGTGTCCCAGCCCCAGGGGGGGGTCCCGGGGGTCATCCCAAGCCCCTCAGTGACCCCTGTGCCCGCCCAGGGCGCCTTCGCCATCGTGGAGCTGTCGGAGCCCTGGGAGCGGCAGCGGGCCCTGGAGCACCCCCGGCATTCCCTGGGGGGGCGGCGGCTCCGGGTCCGGCCCCGGGAGCACAAAACCTTCCCCCGGCCCCCCCCGCGGGCCCGAGGGCCCCCCGAGCCCCCCCAGGCCCGGGGGCTGCAGGAGGCGCTGGGACAGGCCCCGGACGTGAGTGGGGGGCACGGGGTGGGGTGAGATGGGGGGGGGCTGGGGCTGTTTTGGGGGCGGGGGGGAGGCCAGGGCTTCTCTGGAAAGGTTGGGGAGGGGTCCTTGGGCTCTCCTGGGGCGTCCTGAGGGTGTCCAGGTGTTCCTGCTGCCCCGGGTGTGTTGGGGG
>NW_020919702.1:0-758 GCF_003984885.1 Neopelma chrysocephalum | reverse complement strand
AAGCAAAGCCCTGGGGCGAGGGGGTCTCTCAGGAACCCCCAACTCCTCCCCAAGGTCCCCCAAAATGCTCCTTTCACGCCCCCAGTCCCGAAGATCTCAGGGCTTGGGGAGGGGAGGCCTTGGAGGATTTGGGGTCACGGAGTAAAAGCAGAGCCCTCATGCGAGGGGGGTCTCTCAGGATCCCCCCTCTGGCATTTCTTGGCCACCCCCAAACTGCTCCTTTCTCTCAGGGTTTGAGAGAAATCCTGGAATAAAAGCAAAACCCTGATGTGAGAAGATCTTTTAGCCCTCCCCATCATCCTTTTCGTGCTCTTTTCTCTCCTCTCCACTTCCTTCACCTGCCCCTGCTCCACCTGAGGGCTGACCCTGACCCTCGCCCTCCCCAGCCCAGGTGAGACCCCTCGGACCCCCCCAAAATCCTTCCTGGCTTGACCCCCAACCTGAGGGGCGACCTCCTAAATCTCTCCACCCCTCAGGGAACACAGGAGGTCCCCAAATCTTCTTCTTCCTCTCAGAGAACACAAATGATCTCCCTCTTCCCTCAGAGATCATAAAGGGTCCCCCCTCCCCTCAGAGAGCAAAGGAGATTCCCCCAATCCTTCCTCTCCCCTCAGAGGGCACAGGTGGTCTCCTCCTTCCCTCAGAGATCATAGAGTTCCCTATCCTCAGAGAGTCCCCCGCACCCTCCTTCTTCCCCTCAGAGATCACAGGGGGTCCTCCCCACCCCTCAAAGGGCACAGGGGGTCCCCTCACTCCCC
>NW_020919701.1:0-609 GCF_003984885.1 Neopelma chrysocephalum | reverse complement strand
CCCCCCCCCCCCCGAGTGTTGTGTCCGTCGTTTTTGTGCTATTTTGAACAAATTAAAAAGACATTTTTTTGGAGTAAAAAAAAAAGACATTTTTGGGGGAGGTTTTGGGGAGGAGAGGGAGGGGAAACCTTTGAAGGGGGGGGAGGGGAAGCTCCAAAATCGCTGCACCCCAAAAACAGCCCTAAAACCCAAAAAAACACGTCCATGAACCTTGAAAATCCCAGCCCTGAACCCCAAAAACCCGGGCCTGAAACCCCAAAATCAGACCCTAAAACCCCAAAAAACCACATCCAAAAAACCCTGAAAATCCCAGCCCTGCACCCCAAAAACCCGGACCTAAAACCCCAAAATCAGGCCTTAAAACCCACAAATCAGGCCCTGCACCCCAAAATCAGGGCCCTGTACCCCAAAATCAGGGAGTGCACCCCAAAATCCCAGCCCTGCACCCCAAAATCGGAGACTGCACCTCAAAATGCCTGCCCTAAAACCTCAAGAGCCCAGACTTGTACCCCAAAATCCCAGCCCTGAAAACCCAAAATCGGGCCCTGAACCCCAAAATCGGGGCTAACGGCGTGGGGGGCGTGGTTTGGGGCGGTGGGCGGTGCTCAA
>NW_020919700.1:0-481 GCF_003984885.1 Neopelma chrysocephalum | reverse complement strand
GGGACCATTTTTTGGTCATTTTTGGAGTAATTTTTGGGGCAATTTTAGAGACATTTTTGAGACATTTTGGGGACAAATTTTTGGTCCTTTTTTCGGTCATTTTTGGGGGACATTTTGGGACATTTTGGGACATTTTCTGTACCATTGCAGAGAGATTTTGGGGTTATTTTGGGGTTGGTTTTGGGGTCATTTTTTGGGTCATTTTTGAGACATTTTGGAACGTTTTGGGGACATTTTGGGGTCAATTTTGGGACCGTTTTTGGGGGTAATTTTTGGGGCAATTTTATAGACCTTTCAGGACAATTTGGGGTCATTTTTGGGGTCAATTTTTTGGGTCATTTTGAGGTCATTTTTAGGGAAATTTTTTTAACCATTTTTGGGTCATTTGGGGGCCTTTTTGGGGTAGTTTTGAGACATTTTGGATCATTTTGGGGATATTTGGGGCAATTTTAGAGACATTTTGTGTCATTTTTGAGACAAT
>NW_020919699.1:0-888 GCF_003984885.1 Neopelma chrysocephalum | reverse complement strand
CCCCCATCCCCACACCCACCTCGGGGGACTCTGCCCGCTGGTCCATGGGGATGTCCTGGCCCAGGGACATGGCGATGGCCCTCATCATCTGATCCTCCTCGGACATGCTCAGGTCCTGGGGGGGGGCACAGGGGGGTGTGAGGGGCTGCGGGGGGGGCTCGGGGACCACCCCCCCCTGCCCCAAAACTCACCCTGGCCGTGCCCCCCATGAGCGGGGGCGGGTGGGTGAGCAGGTACTCGGTGGCCTGTTCCATGGTGTTGGTGTTCAGCAGGGCCTCCATGGCGTGTTCCCGGGAGAAACCCATGTCCATCAGCTGGGGGGGCACACGGGGGGGTTAGAGAGGGTAAGAAGGCACAGAGAGGGACAGAAAGAGCTTTTTAGGGATAAAAAAAGAGTCTCAAGAATAAAAAAAAAGGCTTTGGAGTATCAAAAAAGGGGGTTGGGGGATAAAATTAGGGTTTGGGGGTTAAAAAAAGAGTTGTCGAGAACACAAAGGAGATTTGAGAGATCCAAAAATTAGTTTGGAAGGCAAAGAGGAAGACTGGGGGGGGCAGAAAGAGGTTTGAGGACAGAAAGAGGTTTGAGGAGAGAAAGAAAGTATTTGGGGGATTAAAGAAAAAGGTTTGAGAGAACCCAGGGGATGTTTGAGGGAACCAGGAAAGATCAAAGTTTAACAAGTTTGGGGGTCACAAGACCGAGGTTTTGAGGGTGCCCAAGGCTGAGCATGAGGGGTGCAAGACTGAGGGTTTGGGGGAAACAGGGCCAAGGTTTGGGGGTCACAAAGTCGAGGTTTGGGGGGTCACAAAGCCGAGGTTTTGGAGTCACAAAGCCAAGGTTTGGGGGTCACAAAGGCAGGTTTGGGGGGTCACAAAGCCGAGGTTTGGGGG
>NW_020919698.1:0-522 GCF_003984885.1 Neopelma chrysocephalum | reverse complement strand
GGGGGGGGGGCGAAGTGTTGCATGATGGGAAAAAAGGAGGGGGCTGCCCCTCCCCCCCCCGCCGTGTCCTCCCCCCGCCCCGCCCCCCCCGGGGGTGGGAGGGGGGTTTTTGGGGGGGTTTTTTGGGGGGGGTGGTCGCCCCTCCCCCTCCCCCCCCCGGGGTGTGGTGGGTTCGTGTTGTAAAGGGGGGGGCGGGGGGGGGTTTGGGGGATTTTGGGGTCCCCCTCCCCCCTCGTTCCCCCCCCCACCTCGTGTCGTGGTTGGTTCTGTGCCGTGGTGTCCGTGCAGTAAATTTGGGGTGTGTCCCCCCCCCCCAAAATGGTGTGAGACCCCCCAAAAATGGTGTGTGACCCCCCAAAATGGTGTGTGAGACCCCCCAGGACCCCCCCCCCCCAAAAAATGGTGTGTGAGACCCCCCCCAAAAACCGAGGGACCCCCAAAATAGGGGGTTGGGACCCGAAATGGGGAGGGGGGAGGGAGGGGTCCCAAAATGGGAGGTGGGACAAAAAAACCCCGAAATTC
>NW_020919697.1:0-1232 GCF_003984885.1 Neopelma chrysocephalum | reverse complement strand
AGGTAAAATTTGGGGGGGAAAAAAACAAAGTTGGGGGGAAAAACGAGATAAAATTTGGGGGGAAAACGGGAAAATTTGAGGGGAAGAAAGAAGTAAAAATTTGGGGGAAAACGGGAAAATTTGGGGGGAAGATGAAATTTGGGGGGAAAATTGGAAACGTTTTTCGGGAAAAATGAGGTTTGGGAGCGATTTTTAGGGGGTTTCGGGTGTTTTGGGGTGAATTTGAGGGGTTTTGGGAAATTTGGGGGAAATTTGGACAACTTTGGGGATAAAGTTTGGGAATTTTGGGGATGAACTTTGGGAATTTGGGGGATAAAGTTCGGGAATTCCGGGAATAAATTTTGGGATAAATTTTGGGAATTTTGAGGTAAGTTTTGGGGTCAAACTGAGAAATTTGGGGATAAATTCAGGGATATAATTCGGGATTTAGGAATTCGGGAATAAACTAAGAATTTTGGGGATAAATTTTGGGGATAAATTTTGGGAATTTTGGGGATAAATTCTGGGGGATAAACTTTGGGAATTTTGGGGGAAACTTTGAGACTTTTCGGGATTGAACTTCGGGAATTTTGGAGATAAATTTTGGGAATTTTGGGGACAAATTTTGGGGATAAATTTGGGGATGAACTCAGAGAATTTGATGATAAATTTTGGGAACTTTGGGAATAAAGTTTGGGAATTCTGGAAATAAGTTTTGGGATAAACTTTGGGAATTTTGGGGGAGAAATTTGGGGAATTTTTGGATAAATTTTGGGAAATTTTTTTGGATAAATTTTGGGACAAATTTTGGGGATAAATTTGGGGAATTTTGGGGATAAATTTGGGGAATTTTTTCAATAAATTCTGGGCGTAAAAATTGGGGAATGTGGGGATAAATTTTGGGGATTAAATTCTGGGAATTTGGGGATAAACTTTGGGAATTTTGGGATAAATCCTGGGGATAAACTTGGGGAATTTTTTGAGAAATTCTTGGGGATAAAACCTGGGAATTTGGGGATAAAGTTTGGGAATTCTGGGGTTAAATTTTGGGAATTTTGAGATAAATTTGGGAATTTTCAGGATAAATTTTGGGGGAATTTTTTAATAAATTGAGGGGAATTTTTTGGAGAAATTCTGGGCGTAAAATTCCGGGAATTTGGGGACAAGTTTGGGGAATTTGGAAACTTCAGGAATTCCGGGAATAAACCCCCAAAAAAACCACGACAAATTTTCTTTTTTTTTGGGGCCCCCCC
>NW_020919696.1:0-371 GCF_003984885.1 Neopelma chrysocephalum | reverse complement strand
AGCCGCAGCACCAGGTTCGGGGACCCCCACCCCGGGGGGGGCCCCTGCGGGGGCTGCTGCCACTGAACCCCCAAACCCCGGGATTTCACCCCAAACCACCCCCCGCCCACGGGGGAGTGGCCTGGCCTGCTGGGACCCCCCAAACGGGTGACAAACCCCCCCTCGCCCCCCCAAAATGTCTCTGGAGGGGAAGGGGGGGAGCACAGGTGAAGTTTGGGGCCGGGAGGGGCGTTTTGCCCCTTTTTTTTGGTTTTTTGTTCCTTTTTGTTTGTTTTTTCAGCGGGTTTGTTTGTACGGCACAAATAAATAACGATGGACCTTTGGCTGGGGGCTCCTGTTGTGTTCCCCCTCCCAGTTGCCCCCCCGCTGTC
>NW_020919695.1:0-455 GCF_003984885.1 Neopelma chrysocephalum | reverse complement strand
GGGGGGGCGTGGCCTCGACGGGGGCGTGGCTCCCATTTGGCCCCGCCCCCAGCCCGCGGCCGCCGGGGCGCGCATGCGCCGTGCGGCCCTTTAAACGTGCCCAGCCAGTGCCGGCGTTGCGCTGACCCAGCGCGGAGGCGGCGGCGGCGCCGCGGATCCCTCCGCCGCCGATCCCTCCGCCGCCGATCCCTCCGCCGCCGCCGCCGGGAGAAGGGGCGGGGCCTGCGCACTATTTCCCCTCCGCTCCGGCTCCCGCCCGCCGCGCCGCACCGGGGGGGGGGGGTTTCCATTACGGCGCTCTCCCCCTCCCCATTCCCGCCTTCTCCGCCCCTTCGTCGCCGTTCGGCGGCTCCCGGCGCCCCCCTCCCTCCCCGAGCGGCCGCGGCGGAAGGACACGGAGCGATCGGCGGAAGGACACGAAGCGATCGCGAACCCAGCCTGAGGCGGAGCGCGCG
>NW_020919694.1:0-424 GCF_003984885.1 Neopelma chrysocephalum | reverse complement strand
CTCCCAGTGCCCCCCAGTGCCTCCGACAGCAGCTCCCAGTTTGCCCCCATCGCCTCCCACTGACTTCCAGTGCCCCCCAGTGCCCCCCAGTGCCTCCCACTACACTTCCAGTGCCTCCCAGTGCCTCCCAGCTTCCCAGCACCGCCCTCCCAGTCCCCACCAGTACCTCCCAGTGCCCCCCCCACTCACTGTCCAGCAGGTCCCGGATCTTGTCCAGGTAAATCTCAAAGTAGGAAACCTGGGGGGGAACGGGGGGGTCAGGGGGGGCTCCCAGTGCTCCCAGTGCTGCTCCCAGTGCTCCCAGTGCTCCTCCCAGCGCTCGCAGTGCTCCTCCCAGTGCTGCTCCCAGTGCTGCCCCCAGTGCTCATCCCAGTGCTCCCAGTGCTTGTCCCAGCACTCCCAGTGCTCCTTCCAGTGCTCCCAG
>NW_020919693.1:0-745 GCF_003984885.1 Neopelma chrysocephalum | reverse complement strand
TTCCATTTTAATTCCCGTCCGCCGCCGGGCCCGCGCCCCGCGCATGCGCGCGCCGACCCCGCCCCCTGCCCGAGCCCGGCAGCGCACGCGCACCGCGCCCAAAGGGCGGGAACGGCCGGTTGGGATGGGGGCTGCGCGACGGCGCCTCCTGGCGGGCGGGAGGACCGAGTGCAGGGCGGGGCGTCCCCCTTTAATTTTGGGGGCTTTGCTTTAGTTTTGGAGTGTTTTCCCTTCAATTTTGGTGTGTTTTCTGTCTATTTGGGATTTTCTCCCCTTGATTTTAGGGTGTTTTCCCTTGATTTTAAAGTGTTTTCCTTAATTTTGAGGTGCTTTCTCTAATTTTGGTGTGTTTTCCCTTAGCTTTGGAGTCTTTTCCCTTAATTTTGGCGTATTTTCCCCTGATTTTGTGGTGTTTTGCCTTAATTTTAGGGTGTTGTCCCTTAAATTTGGGGTGTTTTCCCTTAATTTTGAGGTGCTTTCTCTTACTTTTGGTGTGTTTTCCCTTAGCTTGGGCATATTTTCCCTTAATTTTGTGATGTTTTCCCTTTTGACATATTTTCGCACAATTTTGGGGTCTCTGCCTTAATTTTGTGACGTTTTCCCTTATTTTGAGGTGCTCTCCCTTACTCTTGAAGTGTTTCTCCCTTAATTTCTAGGTGTTTCCCTTAATTTTAGTGTGCTTTCTCCCAATTTTTAGGTGTTTTCTCTTGATTTTGGTGTCCTTTCCCTTAATTTTGAGGTCTTT
>NW_020919692.1:0-683 GCF_003984885.1 Neopelma chrysocephalum | reverse complement strand
GGGGGGGGGGTTGGGGGGTCACAAAGGGTCAGTTTAGGGGTCAATTTGGGTCCGTTTTGGCCCATTTTTGGGTCCGTTGCGGGTCAGTTTGGGGTCTGCGGGTCAGTTATGGGTCCGGGGCATCAGTTTTGGCTCATTTTGGGTCAGTTTGGGCTCATTTTGGGTGAGTTTGGGGTCTGGGGGTCAGTTATGGGTCTGGGGCATCAGTTTTGGCTCGTTATGGGTCATTTTGGGGTCCCGAGGGGCCAGTTAAGGGGTTCGTTTGTGCCGTGAGTCACTTTGGGGTAATTTTAGGTCATTTTGGGTCATTTAGTGTCGATTTAGGGCCGTTTGGGGCTCTCACTTCCGGGTGCGCCGCCGTCACGTGACCTCACCCGCGGGCTGCTATTGGGCAGGAACTCGGGGAGGTCAGTTTGGGATCTGGGGGGGGCCAGCTATGGGTCAGTTTGGGGTGCCGAGGGGCCAGTTAACGGGCCCGTTTGTGCCGTGGTCACTTTGGGGTAATTTTGGGTCGTTTTGTGCCAGTTTGGGGTCATTTGGGGCTCACTTCCGGGATCGCCGCGATCACGTGACCTCACCTGCGGGCTGCTATTGGGCAGGAAGACGGGCAGGTCGCGCGCGGCGGGGCCGGGGCCGAGGGCGCCCCCTGGCGGCAGCAGCGCCTCCAGCAGGGCCGAGTCCCG
>NW_020919691.1:0-986 GCF_003984885.1 Neopelma chrysocephalum | reverse complement strand
CAAATTCCTGCAGTTCTTCAAGCACTGCAGCCCCAAAATCAGGTACAAGGAGGACCCTGTGGTCAGGTGGGGGGGGTCTCAGACAGGTGGGACCCTGTGGTCAGGTAAGGAAGGGTATCAGGCAGGTGGGAACGTTGGGGGTCCCTTCCTGAGCTGCTGGATCTCACAGTGAGCTGAGTCCCCTGAAATTCCTGGTCACTGAAATTCCTGATCCCCAAATTCCTGATCCCCAAAATTCCTGCAGTTCTTCAAGCACTGCAGCCCCAAAATCAGGTAGGAGAGGGACCTGTGATCAGGTGGAAGGGGTCTCAGGCAGGTGGGAACATTGGGGGTCCCTTCCTGAGCCGCTGGATCTCACAATCAACTGAGTCCTCTGGGGGCTCATCCTGAAATTCCTGATCCCCAAATTCCTGCAGTTCTTCAAGCACTGCAGCCCCAAAATCAGGTACAAGGAGGACCCTGTGGTCAGGTGGGGGGGTTCTCAGACAGGTGGGACCCTGTAGTCAGGTAGGGGGGTCTCAGGTGGGAATGTTGGGGGTCCCTTCCTGAGCCCCTGGATCTCACAGTGAGCTGAGTCCCTAAAATTCCTGATTCCTGAATTCCTGCAGTTCTTCAAGCACTGCAGCCCCAAAATCAGGTGCAGGGGGACAGGTGGTCAGGTGTGGGGGGGTCTCAGGCAGGTGGGACCCTGTGGTCAGGTAGGGGGGGTCTCAGACAGGTGGGAATGTTGGGGGTCCCTTCGTGAGCCACTGGATCTCACAGTGAGCTGAGTCTCCTGAAATTCCTGGTCCCTGAAATTCCTGATCCCAAAATTCCTGATTCCCAAATTCCTGCAGTTCTTCAGGCACTTCAGCCCCAAAATCAGGTAGAGGGGGACAGGTGGGACCCTGTGGTCAGGTGTGGGGGGGGGGTCTCAGGCAGGTGGGAATGTTGGGGGTCCCTTCCTGAGCTGCTGGAGTTTGGGGGGCTTCCATGAGTTTGGGGGG
>NW_020919690.1:0-856 GCF_003984885.1 Neopelma chrysocephalum | reverse complement strand
TGTTTTGGGTGTCCCTGGGGGGGTTTGGGGGTCCTGGGTGTGTTTTGGGGGTCCCTAGGGGGGTTTTGGGGGTCCTGGGTGTGTTTTGGGGGTATTTGGGGCTCCCGGGTGTGTTTTGAATGTCCCTAGGGGGATTTGGGGGTCCTGGATGTGTTTTGAATGTCCCTAGGGGGGATTTGGGGGTCCCGGGTGTGTTTTGGGGGTCCCTAGGAGGGGTTTGGGGCTCCCAACTGTGTTTTGGGTGTCCCTAGGGGGGGATTTGGGGGTCCCGGGTGTGCTTTGGGCCCCCCTGCCCCCCCCTCAGTGCCCCCCCCCCGCAGGCAGGCGCGGCTGAAGGGGCCGTTCCGGGAGTCCTACCTGTGCCCCACCCAGTCTGTGAAGCCCCAAATCGACGCCCGGGAGCAGCTCCCGCGGGACAAACTGAACCCACCCACGCCCAGCATCTACGTGAGTCCCCATTGGCTGCCGCCCGGGCCCCCCGCCTGCTGATTGGCCCCTTGGATGGATCCCCTGCCTGCTGATTGGTCCCTTGGCTGGGTCCCCCTGCCTTCCGATTGGCCCCCTGGTCAGGTCCCGTGCTCTCCGATTGGCCGCCTGGCTGAGACACCTGGCTTCTGATTGGCCCTTTGACTAGGTCCCCTGCCCTCTGATTGGCCCCACTGCTGATTGGCTGGTGGCTCGAATGGGGGGGAGTTTACCTGGCTCCCATTGGCTGCTGTGTGGGTGCTGGTCTGTGATTGGTCCCAAGAGCAGGTGCTGGTCTCTGATTGGTCCATGCAGTGAGTGGTGGTCTGCGATTGGTCCTCACAGCGGGTGCTGGTCTGTGATTGGTCCCCGGGCTGGCTTGTCTGTGATT
>NW_020919689.1:0-933 GCF_003984885.1 Neopelma chrysocephalum | reverse complement strand
CCCCCCCCGCGTGGCCTATAAGGTAGAATACCCCCCCCCAGGGGTGCCCCCCACCCAGCCCCGGCCCCCCCCGGCCGAATTTTGGGGGGGTTTTATAGCGGGGGGGATTTGGGGGCTTTTTTTGGTTTCTTTTTTTCCCCCCCTCCCCCGTGTTTTTCTTCCTCCTGCGGCCGCCGGCCCCCGCTGAGCCCCCCCCAGGACGGGCTGGGTAAGATGCGTCACCCTGGGGGTCTGGACACCCCCCCCCTCACCACCCCAAAGAGGTTTTGGGGTCCCCCTGGGGCTCAGCTGGACTGACCCCCCCCCTCAAAGATCCCCTGTTGGGGTCCCTCGAAGTCCCTGTGGGACTCAACCCCTCCCAGAAAATCTCCTATTTGGGGTCTCTGTGAGGCTCCCACCCCCCCTCCCAGCCTCTAATTGGGGTCCCCTAAAAGCCCCTAATTAGGGTTCTCCCACAAGGCTCAACCAGTCCCCTGAGCCCCTATTTAGCGTCTCCCCATAGGGCTCCATCAGCCCCCTCAGAGACCCCAATTGGGGTCCCCTAAAAGCCCCTATTTAGGGTCCCCCCATAGGGCTTCATCAGCCTCCTCAGAGCCCCTAATTGGGGTCCCCTCATAGGGCTCAATCAGCCCCCTCAGAGCCCCTAATTGGGGTCCCCTAAAAGCCCCTATTTAGGGTCCCCCATAGGGCTCCATCAGCCCCCTCAGAGCCCCTAATTGGGGTCCCCTAAAAGCCCCTAATTAGGGTTCTCCCACAAGGCTCAGCCAGTCCCCTGAGCCCCTATTTAGGGTCTCCCCCATAGAGCTCAACAAGTTCTCCCAGAGCCTCTAATTGGGGGGTCATGTGGGGCCCAAACAGCCCCCCTCGAGCCCCTATTTGGGACCCCCCAAAATCCCAATTGGGGTCTGCCTTGGGGCTCGACCAGCCCCCCCC
>NW_020919688.1:0-1513 GCF_003984885.1 Neopelma chrysocephalum | reverse complement strand
GACGAGGACGCGGCGCCCGACGTCTGCATCGTCAAGGTGGAGCCGCCGGCGGTGGCCGCGACGGGCCCGGTGGCGACGCGGCGGCGTCGGGCGGGGCGGGCCTGGGCGACGGCGGCGTCGGCGGCGCCGGATCCCGGCGAGGCGTCGGCGGGCGCCGAGGGCGCGGCGGCCACGCAGAGCCCCCCGTTCCTGCCGCAGCTGGGCGGCGTGGTGAAGGCCTGCTACAGCCTGGCCGAGGACGCCGAGGGCGAGGGGCTGCTCATCTTTCCCGGAGGCGGCGGCGGCAACTCGGCGGAGGAGGCGGGCGGCAGCGCGGGCGCCGCGGCCTCGCCGGCGCCGGGGGCGGCCTGGGGGGGCGCGGCCACCACCACCACCCCGACCCCGACCCCGTCGGGCTCGTCGCGGTGCGGGAAGTGCGGCGAGGCCTTCCAGGGCGTGGAGAAGCTGGTGTTCCACATGCGGGCGCAGCACTTCGTGTTCATGTGCCCGCGCTGCGGGAAGCAGTTCAACCACAGCAGCAACCTCAACCGGCACATGAACGTCCACCGCGGCGTCAAGTCCCACGGCTGCGGCGTCTGCGGCAAGAGCTTCACCCAGAAGTCCACCCTGCACGACCACCTGAACCTGCACAGCGGGGCCCGGCCCTACCGCTGCTCCTACTGCGACGTGCGCTTCGCCCACAAACCCGCCATCCGCCGCCACCTCAAGGAGCAGCACGGCAAGACCACGGCCCAGAACGTCCTGGAGGCCGTGGCCGCCGAGGGGGGGGTCCTGCTGCGCTGACCCCCCCCGGGAGGGGCCCGGGAAGGGGCCGGGGCGGGGGGAGCGACGGGGAGAGGAAGGAGCCTCCTCCTCCTCCTGCTCCCCTCCCTCGGCCCCCGCGCGGCGCAGAGCCGGGCCCCTCCCTGACGGAGAGAGAGGGGAGGGGGGGATGGGAATGGGACCGACCCCCCCCTTGGACTGCTGGGGCCTTCCCTGGGGGAGGAGGGACCCCCCCGAAGGGGTGGGGAGGAACCCCTGGACGGTTGGGTTGATTTTGGGAACCCCCCAAAGTGATGGGGAGTGAACCCCCAAGTGACAGGGAGCGAACCCCAAAGTGATGGGGAGGGACCCCTGGACATCTGAAGGGGTGGGGAGTGACCCTTGGACAGTTGGGTTGATTTTGGGAACCCCCAAATGATGGGGAGCGACCCCTGGACATCTGGAGTGGAGGGGGGACCCCCAAAATGATGGGGAGGGAACCCCAAAGTGATGGGGAGCGACCCTTGGACACCTGGAGTGAAGAGGGGACCCCCAAAAGTGATGGAGGGGGACCCCCAAAGTGATGGGGAGTGACCCTTGGACGTCTGGGTTGATTTTGAGACCCCCCCAAGTGATGGGCAGTGAACCCCGAAATGATGGGGAGCGACCCCTGGACATCTGAAGGGGGGACCCCCCGAAGGGGTGGGGAGTGACCCCTGGACATCTGGAGTGAAGGGGGGACCCCCAAAAGTGATGGGGAGTGACCCCTGGA
>NW_020919687.1:0-1328 GCF_003984885.1 Neopelma chrysocephalum | reverse complement strand
CTTTATTTAAACGGATTTTTTTTTAATGGGGATTGGGGTTTTTTTTGTTTTTTTATTTAAACCCGGATTTTTTTAATTGGTTTTTTTTTTTTGTTCCTTTAAAAGGATTTTTTTTAATTGGGATTGGGGGTTTTTTTGGTTTTTTTATTTAAACCAGAATTTTTTTAATTGGGTTTTGTTTTGTTCCTTTATTTAAAAGGATTTTTTTTTAATTGGGATTGGGGTTTTTTTGTTTTTTTTATTTAAGCTGGGATTTTTTTAATTTTTTTTTTTTGTTCCTTTATTTAAAAGGATTTTTTTTAATTGGGATTGGGGTTTTTTTGGTTTTTATTTAAACCTGGATTTTTTTTATCGAGGTTGTTTTTATTGGAATTGGGTTTTTTTTGTCTTTATTTAAACTGAGATTTTTTTAAATTGGAATTGAGGTTTTTTGTTTTTATTTAAACGAGGATTTTTTTAATTGAGATTGTTTTTATTGGAATTGGCTTTTGTTTTGTTTTGTTTTTTATTTAAATCAAGATTTTTTAAATCAGAATCATTTTTATTGGAATTGAGTTTTTTGTTTTTATTTAAACCAGGATTGTTTTTATCGGAATCGTTTTTATTGGAATTGGAGGTTTTTTTTTTTTTTTTTTTTTTTTTTTAAATCAGGATTTTTTTATTGGAATTGAGGTTTTTTTGTTTCTTTTATTTAAACCAGGATTTTTTTAATCAGGATTGTTTTTATTGGAATTGAGGGGTTTTGTCTTTATTTAAACTGAGAATTTTTTTAAATTGGAATTGAGTTTTTTTGTTTTTATTTCAACCAGGATTTTTTTAATTGGAATTGTTTTTATTGGGATCCTTTTATTTATTTTTTTTTTAAACCAGGATTGTTTTTATCAGAATTGTTTTGTCAGGGTTATTTTTAATTTGGGTCGTTTTATCCGGGAATATTTATTTTCAGCAGAATTCTATTTATTGGGATTGTTTTTATTGGAATTATTTTATCGGGATTATTTTATTGGGGTTATTTTAACTGGTTTTATCTTCAGATGAATTATTTTTATTAGAATTATTTTATCAGAGTTATTTTCAGCAGAATTGTATTTATTGGGATTATTTTATCAGAGTTATTTTCTTCAGAATTATATTTGTTGGGGTTATTTTATCAGAGTTATTTTCAGCAGAATCGTATTTATTGGGATTATTTTTATTGGAATTATTTTACTGGGATTTATTTTATTCAGTTTTATTTTCATATGAATTATTTTTATCGGGATTTATTTTTATCAGGATTTAATTTTATTGGGTTTCTCGGGATCGATTCGGGTTAATTTGGGGGGGGG
>NW_020919686.1:0-314 GCF_003984885.1 Neopelma chrysocephalum | reverse complement strand
GGGGGGTTTTGGGGAGATTTGGGGGGGTTGGAGGGATTTGGGGGGGTTTGAGGGGGTTTGGGGGGGATTTGAGGGGGACTTGGGGGGATTTGGGGGGGAATTGGGGGGTTCAGGGAAAGGGTTTGAGGAGGTTTGGGGGAGATTTGGGGGGACTTGGGGGGGTTTGAGGGGTTTGAGAGGGATTTGGGGGGGTTTAGGGGAGATTTGGGGGGGATTTGGGAGGATTTGGTGGCTCTGGGGGGGATTTGGGGGTCCAGAGATGATTTCGGGGGCCCAGAGATGATTTTAGGAGTCCAGGGGTGGTTTTGGGGGCC
>NW_020919685.1:0-422 GCF_003984885.1 Neopelma chrysocephalum | reverse complement strand
GGGGGGGACCCTCTGAGCGCACCGGGACGGGCGGCGGCGGGTCCGGGCCGCGGCCCAGTGGCCCTGAGAGCCGGAGCGGGGCGGGAGGGGCCCCGCGTTCAGCCGTCCCCTCTCTCGTTCTCCGCAGCCGCGGCCGCCGGGCCCGCCGAGCCGGCGGCCCACGGCGATGATCGCGGAGAAGCTGCGGGAGGCGCTGGAGCCGGGGCGGCGGGAGGCGGAGCTGGGCCCGCCGCTGGCCGCCGCCGCCCGCTCCGTGCTGCAGCAGCGCATCGAGTTCGCGGCCGCCCGGCGCGGCCTGGCCGGGCAGCTGGAGCGCCTCAGGGACAAGTACGAGCGCATCGGGGTCGAGACCCTCGGCCGCACCGCCGGCAGCCCTCCGGAGCGGCCGCAGAACCCCCCGGGTGAGTGGAGGGGGCGAGGGG
>NW_020919684.1:0-391 GCF_003984885.1 Neopelma chrysocephalum | reverse complement strand
GGGTCAGGGGGTTGGGAAGGGGGTCAGGGGGCTGGGAATGGGGGACAGGGGATTGGGGACAAGGGGTGGGATGAGGGAGAGGGTCAAGGCACTGGGAGCAGGGTTGGGGGACTGGGAATGGGAACGGGGGACTGGGAATAAGATCAGGGGACTGGGAGCAGGGTCAGGGCACTGGGAATAGGATCAGGGGACTGGGGACAGGATTGGGGGCTGGGGACAGGAATGGGGGGGCTGGAACAGGATGTGGGGCACTGTCCCAGTGCCACCAGTGCCAGCAGCGCCGTGTCCCCGCAGAAACTGGTGACAGAGAACATGGACACGCTGGTGCAGCTGCGCTGCTGCAGAGCCGAGCAGAGAGCGGGGCTGGTGGCACGGCTCAGCTGTGAGTGAC
>NW_020919683.1:0-1606 GCF_003984885.1 Neopelma chrysocephalum | reverse complement strand
CCCCGCAGCCCCCCCCATGCTCCCCCGGGTTTTGGAGTGCCCCTCTGGTTTTTGGGCGCCTCCCCAATTTTTCAGGCTCTCCCCGGCTTTTGGGGTGCCCCCCTGATTTTTGGGTGCTCCTCCGGCTTTTGGGATGCCCCCTGATTTTTGGGGTGCCCCTGATTTTTGTGGTTCCCCTCCGCCCCCCCGGGTTTTTGGTTGCTCCCCGCGGGTTTTTGGTTGCTCCCCCCGGGTTTTGGGGTGCCCCCCGATTTTTAGGTGCCCCCCCGGGTCTTGGGGTGCCCCCCCGGTTTTGGGGTGCCCCCGTTTTGGGGGCGCCCACCTTTGCTGGTGCCGTCGGGCCCCCTGAGCACGGTGCACTCGTCGATGGTGCCGAAGGGCTCGAACATCTTCCGCACGTCCTCGTCCGCCTGCTGCTTGCTCAGCATCCCCACGAACAGCTTCCGGTCCTCTGCGGGGGGGGGGACATCACCAGGGAACCCCGGGAGAGGGGACAGACCCCAGGGGAAGGGTTGGGACCCCCGGGAATGGGGGACAATCCCAGGGAGAGGGGAGGGAGCCCCGGGAATGGGAGACACCGGGCAGAGACCCCTGGGAATTGGGGACGTCGGGCTGGGACCCCTGGGAATTGGGGACACCCCCACGGGGACACCGAGGTGGCACCGGGGGGGGACACATTGCCAGGGACCCCCCGGAGAGGGGACAGCCCCCGGGAGAGGGGACAGCCCCACGGGGACACCCCCGGGACACCGTGGGGGGGACACATCGCCACGGACCCCCGGGAGAGGGGACAGACCCCGGGAATGGGGGACAACCCCAGGGGGAGGGGACAGACCCAGGGGGAGGGGACAAACCCCGGGCATTGGGGACAGACCCCGGGAATTGGGGACAACCCCATGGGGACACCCCCGGGGCACCGGAGGGGGGACACATCGCCAGGGACCCCCGGGAGAGGGGACAGACCCAGGGAGAGGGGACAGACCCAGGGGGACACCCCCGGGGCATCGGGGGGGGACATCGCCAGGGACCCCCGGGAGAGGGGACAGACCCGGGGGGAGGGCAGGGACCCCCGGGAATGGGGGACACCGGGCAGGGACCCCTGGGAATTGGGGACAACCCCAGGGGACACCGCCGTGGCATCGGGGGGGGACACATTGCCAGGGACCCCCGGGAGAGGGGACAGACCCATGGGGACACCCCGGGGCACCGGGGGGGACACAAGGACAGGGACCCCCGGGAGAGGGGACAATCCCCGGGAGAGGGGACAGACCCCGGGAATTGGGGACAACCGCAGGGGGACACCCCCGGGGCACCGGGGGGGGACACATCGCCAGGGACCCCCGGGAGAGGGGACAGACCCAGGGGGAGGGCTGAGACCCCTGAGAATTGGGGACACATTGCCAGGGACCCCCCGGAGAGGGGACAGACCCCGGGAATTGGGGACAACCCCACGGGGACACCCCCGTGACACCGGGGGGGGGGACACATGGCCAGGGACCCCCAGGAGAGGGGACAGACCCAGGGGGAGGGCTGGGACCCCTGGGAATTGGGGACACATCGCCAGGGACCCCCCGGAGAGGGGACAGACCCCGGGAATTGGGGACAA
>NW_020919682.1:0-427 GCF_003984885.1 Neopelma chrysocephalum | reverse complement strand
CCCCTGTATCCCCTCACCCTGGTCGCTGACGCGCCGTTTGGGGTTGGCAGAGACGCTGCGCTGCACCTTGTGCGCGGGGGAGGGCCCCGAGCTGTTGGCCACCTCCGGGACCACCCGCGGCTTCAGGGACAGGCTGTCGTCCAGCTGGGGACACAGGGGACACGTGGGGACGTGTGGGGGACAGCAGGGACATGTGGGGATGTGTGGGGGACATGTGGGAATGTGTGGGGACACGTGGGGGACACAGGGGTGTGTGGGGACATGGGGGACATGTGGGGACATGTGGGGAACACGGGGACACGTGGGGACATGGGGGTGACACAGGGATGTGTGGGGACGTGTGGGGGTCACAGGGGTGTGTGGGGACATGGAGGGGACACGGGGACACAGGGGGTGTGGGGCATGGAGGGACAAGCCAGGCAGACAC
>NW_020919681.1:0-1543 GCF_003984885.1 Neopelma chrysocephalum | reverse complement strand
GATCCCTGTGCCACTGGATAACTGGGAATGGGATAGAACAGGAGGAAATTCCCAAGGATTCTGGAATCCCAAGTCATCCCACAGGTGAAGGATAAATCCCTGTGCCACTGGATAACTGGGAATGGGACGTAACAGTGGGAATTCTGCCTCTTTTCCACATGGATAAGGGAAAAAATGGGATAAAATGGGGCGGAATGGGACAGACACTGAATTAAATCTCGTGTTCCCAGAGCCCTGGGAAAGGAAATTCCTGGGAATTCTGTAATCCCAAATCATCCCAGCATTGAGGGGTGGATCCCTGTGCCACTGGAGAACTGGGAATGGGATAGAACAGGGGGGAATTCCCAGGGATTCTGGAATCCCAAATCATCCCATAGAACACAACGAGGGTGGAATTTTCCCTCTTCCCGTCACAGATAAACACAAACCCAGCCCCAAACCCCCAAATATCCCAAAAAAGGGGACTCCCTGACACGGAATTCCCGGGAAAAGTGCTCACCCTCGACGGGCTGGGTGAGCAGGAGCTCCATGTTGCCCCGGGGTTGGTGTTTGGAGTCCTGGAGCAGGCGATAGATCCGGTGCCTCCGGTACAACCGAGGCCTCCTCCCCTCCTTGGCCAGGGGCACCTGCCACCAGCGCTCCACAACCACGGTTCCCTGGGGAAAAATGGGAATTCCCAAAATTCCTGACCCTCTCCTTGCTCAAGGGCACCTCCACAACCACTGTGCCCTGTGGAAAAACGGGAATTCCCAAAATTCCTGACCCCCTCCTGGCTCAGGGGCACCTGCCACCAGCGCTCCACAACCACGGTGCCCTGTGGGAGCAGGGAATGGGCATTCCCGACATTCCCGATATTCCTACCCTCGGGACAGGCTGAGGGGACACCTCGGGCCCGTCCCGCCGCCCCCGGTACCCCTCCCGGTACAGCCCCCGGGGCACCTCCCCGTGCTCCCCCCGGCCCTCCCTCATCCCGCCCACCCCCGTTACCCCCTCCCAGCCCTCACCAGCCCGTGGCTCAGGCTCAGGGCCCGGCTCAGGGCCCGTCCCGCCGTCCCCAGCGCCCCCGGTGCCAACATGGCGGCCCCCTCTCCCTCACGGCGCGCGAGGACCCCGCGGGCGCGCGCTGCGCCTGCGCACAACCCTCTTCACCCCCCGCCGCCGGGGCTGCCCCGCCGCGCGCCTGTTTGGAACGCAGTGCGCATGCGCACAACCCCCTTCCCCCGCTGCGCGCCTGCTCGGAACGCACTGCGCATGCGCACAACCCCATTCCCCCACCGTGCGCCTGCTTGGGACGCACTGCGCATGCGCACGACCCCCTTCTTCCGCCGCGCGTCTCCTTGGAACGCACTGCGCATGCGCACAACCCTCTTTCCCCCTCGCCGCCGGGGCTGCCCCGCCGCGCGCCTGCTTGGAAGGGGTCAAGACCCCCCCCGGTAACCGCCGGGACCCCCCCGGGACCCCCCCGGAGGAGGCGAAGCGCTGAGAAACGTTCCGTTTATTAACCCAGGACAACGAAAAGCTCGTCCCCCTGACAGCAAACAGC
>NW_020919680.1:0-869 GCF_003984885.1 Neopelma chrysocephalum | reverse complement strand
TCCATCTCTCCTCCATCCCTCCTCCATCTCTCCTCAATCCTCCTCCATCTCTCCATCTCTCTGTCTCTCCTCCATCTCTCCATCTCTCTGTCCCTCCTCCATCTCTCCATCTCTCTGTCCCTCCTCCATCTCTCCATCTCTCCTCCATCCTCTCCCATCCTCCCTCCCTCCCTCCCTCCCTCTGTCCCTCTCCCCACTCACCTCCTTCCCCATGGCGGCTCCCAGTGCTCCCAGTGCTCCCAGTGCTCCCAGTGCCGTCCCCACCTCCCCTTATACCCCCCGTGGGCACCGCCCCAAGGTGACCCTGCTGGGGGGGAGGGGACACCTGGGTCCCCTTTGGGGGGGAGGGGACACCTGGACACACCTGGGCTCCTTTATGGGGGGGAAGGGGACACCTGGACACATCTGGGTCCCTTTTTGGGACACCTGGATGCACCTGGGGCCCTTTTTGGGACACCTGGACACATCTGGATCCCTTTATGGGGGGGAAGGGGACACCTGGACACATCTGGGTCTGTTTTTGGGACACCTGGATGCACCTGAGCCCCTTTTTGGGGGAGAGGGGACACCTGGGTCTTTTTTTGGGATACCTGGACACATCTGGGTCCCTTTTTTGGGACACTTGGACACACCTGGATCCCTTTATGGGGGGGAGGTGACCCCCCGCAGTCCCGGCGCCCTCGGGCCGCCCTTGATCCCCCCCCCCCTCTTATCAGAAGGGGCCTTATCAGGGCTTTGCCTCGTTAATGATTAATTGATTAATCACAATTAACGCGGATTTATCGCCTTTATCGCCCTTTATTGGGGGCTGGGGGGGTCGGGGGGGTGTCTGGGTTCCCATCGTGCTTTGCTCTCACTTTGGGGGGGGG
>NW_020919679.1:0-742 GCF_003984885.1 Neopelma chrysocephalum | reverse complement strand
GGGGGGGGGGGAATTGAGCGACCCCAAAACCCCCCGTTTTCACCCCAAACCCTCATTTTTCACCCCAAAAAAGGTGTGTGGGCCCCGCCGATCCCACCTGGGTGTCCCCAAAGTGGGAAATTTTCGGGAAGGGGCCCCCGGGAATGTTTTGTTTTGCCTCCGGTTCTTACGTGGGGGGTCACGGGGGGACCCCTCACGCCTTTGTGGGAGGGGTTTTCCCAAAAAATCCCAAATCCGGGGGTTTTCCCCCCATAATCCCAAATCCAGGGTTTTATTCCCCCAAAAATCCCAAATCCAGGTGTTTGCCCCCCCAAATCCCAAATCCAGGGGGTTTCACCCCCAAAATCCCAAATCCAGGGTTTTATTCCCCCCAAAATCCCAAATCCGGGGGGTTTTCTCCCTAAAATCCCAAATCCAGGTGTTTCCCCCCCCAAAATCCCAAATCCAGGGGATTTTCCCCCCAAAATCCCAAATCCAGGGTTTTATTCCCCCCAAAATCCCAAATCCGTGAGGTTTTCATCCCGAAATTCCAAATCCGGGGGTTTTCACCCCAAAATCCCAAATCCAGGTGTTTTCCCCCCCCAAATCCCAAATCCAGGGGATTTTCTCCCCCAAATCCCAAATCCAGGGGGTTTTCACCCCAAAACCCCAAATTACCTGTCCTGGGGTCCCGGTGCTTCATCCAGGGGAGGGGAGGGGGGTCTATAGGGGCCCCTCCATAGGGGATTTAGGCCCCTCCACA
>NW_020919678.1:0-308 GCF_003984885.1 Neopelma chrysocephalum | reverse complement strand
ATGGGGGTCACTGAGGGTGATGGGGAGCCTGGGATGAGACTGGGGGGAAATGGGGGGAAATGGGGTCCTCTGAGGGTCACTGAGGGGGCAGAACCCCGAGCTGAGGGACATCCCCCATTACCTGAGCGAGGGGGTGTCCCTGTGTCCCCAATGTCCCCCCAATGTCCCCCAATGTCCCCAAATTGTCCCCCCCTGCCCCCCCAGACGCAGAACCCCGTCCTGAGGCACATCACTGATTACCTGATCGAGGAGGTGTCAGCAGAGGAGGAGGAGCTGCTGGGGCAGGGACAGGGACAGGGACAGGGACA
>NW_020919677.1:0-1361 GCF_003984885.1 Neopelma chrysocephalum | reverse complement strand
GTGCTGCTGAAGTCGTTCTCGGCGAAGCGGATGACGAGGCAGGTCTTGCCCACGCCGCTGTCCCCGATCAGCAGCAGCTTGAAGAGGTGGTCGTAGGCCTTGGCCATGGCCCCCGCCGCCGCCCGCCGCCACCGGGACCGGCCCGGCCCCCCCCGGGCGGGGCCTGGCTGGGCCCGGCCCTCCCCGTGACGTCACGGGGCGGTGATGTCACAGCGGGATCGCATGACGTCACGAGGCCGATGCGACCTTCCCAAGATGGCGGCGACAAAAAAAGACCCACCCAACATGGCGCCGCCGCCTCAGCCTTCCCAAGATGGCGGCAACGCAACGACCTTCTCTAAATGGCGTAAACCCCAAGCGACCATCCCCAGAACGCCGCGACTTCCCGAACTCTGGCAATTTAAACGACCACCACGAATGGCGGCAAGGGAAAGGACCTTCCCGAGGTGACGGAAACATTAACGATCGTCCCGAAGGGTGATGTTATAAACGACCTGCCCAAGATGGCGGTAAAAAATCCCAAGATGGCGCCGCTTCCGCCCCTGGGGCGCCCCGCAGCGGAAATGGCGACACGGGGCCGGGCCCGTCCCTTTCCGGCCTCTCACGCCGACGCCGCCATGCCTGTGAGTGCGGCCCGCGCCCGCCGCGTTTCTCCGCGTTCGCCGCCGCCGCGAGGCCGCGCCCGCCGCGCCTCCCGGGGGCGGGAGGCTGTGGGGAGGGGTCTGGGGAGGATGGCGGGGCCGGGGGGGCGCGGGGCGAGCGGGCCGAGGGGTGAAGGGGGGGGCGCCAAGATGGCGGCCTGAGGGGCCGGGGGGGTGGACGCGCTGGACTGAGCGAGGTCCTGCCCCCGCCGTGTCCCCGCAGCTCGCCAAGGACCTGCTGCACCCGTCCCCTGAGGAGGAGAAGCGCAAGCACAAGAAGAAGCGGCTGGTGCAGAGCCCCAACTCCTACTTCATGGACGTCAAGTGCCCCGGTGGGCACCGAGGACCCTGCGGGGTCCTTCCTCGTGTGCCTCTCCCCTCGCGTGTCCGGTGTTCTCCCCGTTATCCCTCCGTATCTCCCGGTGTCCTGGTGTCTTTTCCCGTTTCTCCCCCGTGTCCCAGGAGCCTCCCCCGGTGTCCCGGCCCGTCCCTCTCCACGTGTATCCCCCGTGTCCCTCTGTGTGCCCCGGGCATCCGTCCATGTCCTTCCCTGTCCTATGACCTGTCCTTCCCTGTCCCTGTCCCTCCCGGTGTCCTGTGACCCCTCCCCGTGTCCCCGCTGTGCCCCGGGGTCCCTCCGTGTCCCTCTCGGGGTCTCTCCGTGTCCCCCCACGCGTCTCCCCCCTTGTCCCGCTGTCCCCCCGTGTCCCGCTGTCCTCC
>NW_020919676.1:0-410 GCF_003984885.1 Neopelma chrysocephalum | reverse complement strand
CATGGGGGATGGGGGAGGACACTGGGGAGACACAGGGACATGGGGGGACATGGGGGGGCACGAGGACAGGGGGGACACAGAGGGACAGGGGGATGCAGGGACACAGGGACAGCAGGGGACAGGGGGGTACACAGGGACATCAGGAGGATATGGGGGGACACAGGGACATGGGGGGACATGTGTGGGACACAGGGACAGCAGGGGGATATGGGGGGACACGGGGACAGGGGGGGACACGGGGGGGACACAGGGACACCTGTGGGGCACGTGGGATCACCAGGAGGGCAAAGGGACACAGGAACAGGACAGGAACACGGACAGGGCCAGGGGGACATTCACCCCTTGGGAGTGTCCCTAACCCTCGGGGGGGTGTCCCTGACCCCTGGGGGTGTCCCTGTCCCCGCAGGGGG
>NW_020919675.1:0-837 GCF_003984885.1 Neopelma chrysocephalum | reverse complement strand
TCTGAGCCCCCCACACTTGTCCCCCTTCCCTTGTCCCTCTTCCCCCGACAGGAAGGTGGACCCCCAGGACCCTGCTCAGAGGGCCCAGGGGGGGCCCCTACCAACCCGGGGGTGCCCCCCCTTCCCCTGAGCATGCCCCGTGCCCCCCCAGGTGCCACCTTCGACAAGATGTCACTTCTCTGAGCCCCCCACCCCTGTCTCCATTCCCTTGTGCCCCTTCCCCCCATGGGAAGCTGGACCCCTGGGACCCCTCTGTGATGGCACGGGGGGGTCCCTACTGACACAGGGGTGCCCCCCCTGCCCCTGACCGTGCCCCCCGTGCCCCCCCAGGTGCCACCTTTGACAAACGCTCTCCCACGTGGGCGGCCCTGGCGCGCATCGCCGGGCTCTGCAACCGCGCCGTCTTCAAACCGGGCCAGGAGAACATCTCCATCTCCAAGGTTTGGGGGGTCCCAGAGCCTGGGGGGGGTCAGAGCTGGGCCAGGGGAACATCTCCATCTCCAAGGTCAGGGGGGTCCCTCAGGGCCCGGGGGGGGAGGTCAGAGTGTCCCCCATGGAACCCCAACCCCATGGAACACCCAACAGCCCGGAACTCTGGGGGACCCTGACCCTGTGGGACCCCAACCCCCTGGGACCCCGATCCGTGGGACCCCAACCCTATGGAATCCCCAGCACCCCAGAGCCTCGGCACCCTGACCCTGTGGGACCTTGACCCTGTGGGACTCCCAACCCTATGGAACCCCCAGCACCCCAGAACCTCGGCACCCTGACCCCGTGGGACCCCAACTCCACAGAACCCCGACCCTGTGGGACCCCGATCCCATGGGATCCCGACCC
>NW_020919674.1:0-414 GCF_003984885.1 Neopelma chrysocephalum | reverse complement strand
GGGGGGGGGGGAAATTCGGTCCACGGGGGTCACCGTGGGCTGGGGGCACCGGGGTTGGGGACCCCCATCGGGTTTGGGGACCCCCACGGGGCACAGGGACCCCTCAATGGGCACAGGGACCCCCTCAATGGGCACAGGGACCCCTCAATGGGCACAGGGACCCCCACGGGGCACAGGGACCCACCGCCCCTCGTGGCCGGCCTGGGAGTGGATTTTGGGGGCGATGCGGGGAATCCCGCGGGAAACGGGAGAAGCCCACGGTGGTACAGCCCACTCCCCCCATCCCCACAGTGGTACGGCCCATTCCCCCCATTCTCACAGTGGAACAGACCATTCCCCCATCCCCACAGTGGAACAGCCCATCTCCCCCTCCCCACAGTGGTACAACCCCATGACAGGGCCTGTCCCCCCCCC
>NW_020919673.1:0-802 GCF_003984885.1 Neopelma chrysocephalum | reverse complement strand
CCCCCCCGCTGAACACGCCCACTCACACTGGCCCTGCCCACAGAAGCTCCTCCTATCAGGGGCCCCGCCCACCCGTGGCCCCGCCCACCGCAGGCCCCTCTTTCCACAGGCCCCGCCCACCAGAGGCCACGCCCACACAGCCCCTCCTATTATAAGCAAGGTCTGCCCACACCAGCCACACCCACACAGGCCACGCCCACACCCAGAGCCCCTCCCACCGCAGGCCACACCCACCACAAGCCCCGCCCCCACTCACCAGGTAGAGCGCGAGCTGCTGCCGCTGGGCGGGGCCCAAATCCTCACCTGGGGTGAAGGCGGAGCCACAGTGAGGGGCGTGGCCAGGCAGGACCACACCCATGGCCACACCCAGCCTCTCATTGGTCGGTCCGTCCCTTTTCCCATTGGCCAATCCCTGTTGGTCCCGCCCACCGCTGACACACCCCCACGTTCCCATTGGCTGCCCCCGTGTGTGCTCCCACCCCATTGGTCGCTCCCTGAACCCTCCCGCTCTCCCATTGGCTGCTGTTGTGCTGGTGGCTCCCCATTGGTCCATCTCTATTCCCCTTCCCCTCCTCGGCCTCCCATTGGCCGCCCCCCTGCCCTCAGCTCCCCGTTGGCTGCTCTAAGCCCCTCCCCAATTGCCACACCCACATAGGCCCCACCCTGAACTGACCACACCCACACTGTCACACCCACATAGGCCACACCCCCAACCTCATTGGCCCCGCCCTCAGAGCCCCCATTGGCCTCTTTCTTTATTGACCCAGCCCTGGCCCCAAAGGCCCCACCCACCCCAAAGGCC
>NW_020919672.1:0-413 GCF_003984885.1 Neopelma chrysocephalum | reverse complement strand
ACCCCTGACCCCAGCCCCCCCAAACTGACCCAGCTGAGGTGGGGGGGGCAGCAGCTCCCCCAGAAGAGCCCTGTGGGATCCCCCCTGCCACCTGCACCCCCATGTTTGGGGGGGCCCCACCTCCCACAGTGGGTGCTGTGCCCACCCCCCCAACCCCAGGGTCACCCCAACCCCACGGTGGGTGCTGGCTCCCCCCGCACCCCAAATCCACTGTCACCCCGACCCCGGGGTCACCCCAACCCCGTGGGGACCCTGGGGGTGCCCCCCCGGGCTGTCCCCGCTGTCCCCGCGCCGCGGATCGATTTTGGGGGGCCGGGGAGGGGGGGGCAGCGCTAATTGAATCCGAAGCCAATTAACACGGAGCGGCGGGATCGATAATTAACGCCGGACAACGATCGTAATTAACGGGGGGG
>NW_020919671.1:0-768 GCF_003984885.1 Neopelma chrysocephalum | reverse complement strand
CCCCCCAAATTTGGAGCCCCCTCTGGAATTTGAGCCCTCCGCCGCCCCCCTGGAATTGGGAAATCTCCCAGAATTGGGGACCCCCCCCCAAAAAAAAATCTGGGCCCCTCCAGAATTAAGGAGCCCCTGTTATGGAACTGGGACCCCCGCAGAGCTGGAATCCCCCCCACATGGACACAGGGACCCCACCAAAGCTGAGGAGACCCCCTGGAGCCCCCCCAGAATTGGGGACACCCCCTCCCTGAGCTGGAGACCCCCCCCAAATGTGCCCCCCCCACTGACAATGTCGTTCTTGTCCACGCGGGTCCCCACGATCTTGAGCCGGATCTCGTCGTCCTGCTGGATCACGATGTCCTGGGGAGGGGTCGGGGATCAGGGGGGGTCAGGGGGGGCTCAGGGACCCCCCCCAGGGTGGAGAGGGCACAAGGGGGGCACTGGGGACCCCCCAGGACTCACCTCGTCCACGGTCTTGTAGCAGGGGGGGTTGGAATTGGGGTCGAATTCCATCTCCGAGGGGATGGACTGGGGAGAGGGGGGGATTGAGGGAGGGTTAGGGTGGGGCCAAGCCCCCCCAAGCACCCCCTGTGACCCTTTTGGGGTGTCCCTGAGCCCCCCCTCCCCTCAGTGACCCTTTTTGGGGTGTCCCCACCTCAGCAAAGGCCCTTTTTGGGGTCCCCTCACCACCCAGTGACCCCTTTTGGGGTACCCCCCATGCCCCCCCCTTTTGAGGTCCCCACACCCCCCCAGTGACCCTTTTGGGGTCCCCCC
>NW_020919670.1:0-769 GCF_003984885.1 Neopelma chrysocephalum | reverse complement strand
AAGGGGAGGGGTCTGAAGGGGTGGGGTGTAAAGGGGAGGGGTCTGAGAGGGTGGGGCATAAAGGGGAGGGGTCTGAGGGGGTGGGGCATAAAGGGGAGGGGTCTGAGGGGGTGGGCACTGGGTTGGAGAGGGGGCAGGGCTTAAAGGGGTGGGGCTCAAAGGGGCGGGGTCTGAGGGTGGGACAGGGCGGGGCTTAAAGGCTGTGGTGATTAAAGAAGGGACTAATTGGCCTAGAAGGGGCGGGGCTTTGAGGGGCGGGGTCCAGGGAAGGTGGAGCTTGGGTGGGTGGGGTCACAGAGGGGGGTGTGGTTCAAGAGTTTAAAGGGGTGGGGTCCAGCAGAAGCCCCGCCCAGCAGAGCCCCGTTAAGGGGGTGGGGCTTGAGGAAAGGGGCGTGTCCTTTACCAAGGGGGCGTGTCCTCGCCAAGGGGGTGTGGTAATGCCCAAAGGGGTGTGGCCTGACCCCATCTCTGCCCCCACCCACAGAAGGTGGGCGGGGCCAACGGGGCCTGATTGGCTGCCTGGCCGTGAGCCCCAACCAATCGCTGCTGGCCTGCGGGTCCTATGGGCGGAGCCTGGGGCTGTACCCTCTGGAAGGGGGCGGGGCCGTGGTGTTCTGGCCCCGCCTCCCGGCCGCACCCACCCACCTGCTCTTCAGCCAATGCGGGACCTGGATCTACGCGGGGGGGAGAAAGGTGGGCGGAGCCTCGGGGTGGGCGGGGCTTGAGAGGGTGGGCGTGGCCAGGAGGTGGGTGCGGATCCGTGGGTGGA
>NW_020919669.1:0-925 GCF_003984885.1 Neopelma chrysocephalum | reverse complement strand
AGGGGGTGGGACCCTAAAAGGGGGGGTGGGAACCTAAAATGGGGGGGTGGGACCTCAAAATATGGGGGGGCACCCTAAAAATGGGGGGTGGGACCTTAAAATAGGGGGTGGGAACCTAAAAGGGGGGTGGGACCCCCCCATAAGGATTTGGGATGGTGGGGGGCCCCTAAAGGGGGGTGGGACCCTAAAATATGGGGGTGGGACCTCAAAATATGGGGGGGACCCTAAAAATGGGGGTGGGATCCTAAAATGGGGGTGGGACCCTAAAATATGGGGGTGGGACATCAAAATAGGGGGGTGGGAACCTAAAAGGGGAGGTGGGACCCCAAATTGGGGGGGTGGGACCTCAAAATGGGGGGTGGGACCCCCCCATAAGGATTTGGGATGGTGGGGGACCCTAAAGGGGGGTGGGACCCCAAATTCAGGGTGTCTGTGACCCCTTTTAGGTTTTTTTTCCCCATTTTTAGGGTCTCTGACCCCAAATTTTTGGGATTTTCAACCCCCTGGGCCTCATTTTTCCCCTCAAATCCCATTTTTTTCGTGGAATTCCAGGAATTCTCTCCCTAATTCCCCCTTTTCCCCCCCAATTCAACAAATCCAGGGGGTCTCTGACCCATTTCAGGGACAGTTTTTCCCCATTTTTAGGGTTTTACCCCCGTGTTTTTGGGATTTTTTGCCTCCTGAGCCTCATTTTTCCGTGAAATCCCATTTTTTTATGGAATTCCTGGAATTCTCTCCCTAATTCCCCCTTTTCCCCCCAGTTCAGCCACTCCAGCAAATCCAGGGTATCTCTGACCCATTTCAGGGACAGTTTTTCCCCATTTTTAGGGTTTTATCCCCCTGTTTTGGGGATTTTTTGCCCCCTGAGCCTCATTTTCCCCCTGAAATCCCATTTTTTCCATGGATTTCCAGGAATTCTCTCCCT
>NW_020919668.1:0-682 GCF_003984885.1 Neopelma chrysocephalum | reverse complement strand
CGGGCGGCGCAGGGACCCGAGCGGGGACACGGAGGGGGCGCGGGGCCACCAGCCCGGCGCGGGGTGTATTGTGTAACACAGAGATGTACATGGCACCGGCTGGACGCGGCTCCGTGGGGCAGCGGCGGGTGGCACGGGTGGCACAGGCGGCTGACGCGCAAAGAGGCCACGGGTCGGAAAGCACCAGCCCACGATGCATCGCCACGAGAGCGGGACGGGGGGAACGGACGGACGGACGGACGGACGGACACACACAGGGACGCGTGGTGGGTGGCACCGGGTGGGGCGGGGCGGGGCACGGTCCCCCCCGGGCGGGGCTGCGGCGAAGCGGCGCAGGCGGCGGTGGCACGGGGGGCGGGGGTGGGGGGCGAGGGGCACCCCCTCGCCCACCTCAGTCCTTGAGGGTGGCCTCGGACACGCCCTGGGCCAGCAGCTCGGCCAGCACGTTGTCCAGGTAGTTGGGGTCGGGGTACCCGTGGCCCGTCAGGTTGGAGCCGAACTCGGTCTTGTGGTGGATCTCGTTCCACACCACCGTGTCCGACTCGCCCGTCGTGTTGGACGTGCCGATGGTGAAGATGAGCCGCCGGTCCCAGGCCACGATCAGCAGCTTCAGCACCTGCCGGGGGTCAGGGCTCACCCACCCGGCACAGCCCAGCCTGGCACGGCCAGGGGTGACACACCC
>NW_020919667.1:0-1049 GCF_003984885.1 Neopelma chrysocephalum | reverse complement strand
TCCTTGTCATGGCACCCCTTTCCGCCACCACCCCCCGTCCCCACCACGACACACCCTCCCTGCCCTGACACCCCCTTCTTGATGCCTCCTTCTCCCCTGTGATGCCCCCTCCTCATCACAACACTCTCGCCCTCCGTGACACCCCCTCCCCACCGTGACACCCCTCCCTGCCGCCTACACTCCTCCCCAAAGCCCCCTCCCCACCTCTCCTCGGGGCTCAGGCGCTCTCCGGAGCTGTCGGGGACTCCGCGCCCCTGCCCGGGCAGGGGTGTGCCCGGGGGGGTCCCCAGCGGGGTCCGCAGGGACGCCAGCAGGCTGGCGGTGGCGCTGGCCGTGCTGCAGGGCTGCCCGAAGCGCGGGTCCCGGGCCACCAGCCCGCTGGCCATCAGGACACTGGCCACCAACCCCTCGGGCTGCGGGGACACGCGTCAGGGGGGGGGACCCCAAAACACCCCGCAGCCCCCCCAGACCGTCCCCACTCACCGCCAGGGCCGAGTCCTCGGACAGGAGGGAGGCGGCCAGCGGCCCCTCGGCCAGCAGTGGCCGGGGGGGTGGCGCGGTGGCCGCGTCGCGGGTCACCTGGGCGTGCAGGTGGCCGAGGAAGCGGCGGGCGGGCGGCGGCGGCCGCCACCGCGGGTTGCTCAGGGCGAAGCGCATCAGCGACAGCTCCGTCTTCCCGTGCTCTGCTTGGCGCTCCGGGGGGGCCTCCGTGTGACCCCCCGACAGCCACTGCGGGGACAGGGTCGTGGCACACCCCGACACGGGTCCCCCTCACCCCAATCGCCCACTACGGGGGTCCTCTGTGTGCCCCCCAGGCACCCACTGCAGAGATAGGGACACGGGACACCCCGACACGGGTCCCCCTGCCGCGGGACCTCCCACCCCCGGCCTCCCCCCGCCCCGGGTCCCCCCGAGCCCCCCCGAGCCCCACCTGGGGGTTGCCGTGGTGCCGCACGTCCAGCTGGGCGAAGGAGCAGATGTCGCCCACCCCGGCCACCTCCACCGTGAAGTTGCGGAAGAAATCCACGATGTCGAGGGCGCGGGGGGGG
>NW_020919666.1:0-910 GCF_003984885.1 Neopelma chrysocephalum | reverse complement strand
GGGGGGAACTGGGAGGGGATTGGGAGGGACTGGGGGGCACTGGGAGGTTACTGGGGATTTACTGGGATGTACTGGGGGGCTACTGGGATGTACTGGGGGGGACTGGGAGGGGATTGGGGGGCACTGGGAGGGGATTGATGGTGTTACTGGGGGGCACTGGGAGGTTATTGGGGGAGGAAATGGGGGTTACTGGGATGTACTGGGGGGTCACTGGGATGTACTGGGATGTACTGGGATATACTGGGGGGTTACTGGGATGTGCTGGGATGTACTGGGCGGTTACTGGGATGTTACTGGGATGTACTGGGAGGGCTCCGTACCCGCGAGGAAGGCGGAGGCGGAGCCAAGCGCCAGCACAGCCAATGGGTGCAACCGTGGGCGGGGCCTTCTCCGCGGGCGGGGCCAGGGGCGGGGCAACCGCACGATGGGCCCCGCCCCCTCCGACCCCTCCCCCTCCTCCTCCTCCTCCTCCTCCTCCTCCTCCTCCCCCCGGGGGGGGTCCCTGTGCCGGGAATAGGACACGGGACCCCCCCCGGGGGGCTGCGGGGGGGTCAGGGGGGGTCCCGAATCCCAAATCCCTTTTTTTGGGAGGGTTCCGAGCCCCAAATCCCGTTTTTGGGGGTCCCAGACCCCCCCGGATCCCATATTTTGGGGAGGGGGTTTTTACCCGTCCGTGGAAGCACCGTCTGAGGGTCTCCATCACTTTTTTGGGGGGATCGTTCCTGGGGGGGGGTCCCCGGAGCGTTTTTGGGGGGATTTGGGGGGTTTGGGGGGTCCCAAAACGCCAAAATTCCCTCCCTCCCCCCCCCCTCGGACTTTGCCCGACGGGCGGACTTTGCCCCTCCCCCTCCCCCTCCCTGTGCCCCCCCCCCGCCCCAAAAACCCCCCGAGACCCCTTTGGGGTCCCCTC
>NW_020919665.1:0-568 GCF_003984885.1 Neopelma chrysocephalum | reverse complement strand
CAGGAGGCAGAGCCCACCTGCCCATGGTGCTACCAAAACTCTCCCGGCGCAGGCAGTCGCAGCCCCAGCACATCACCCCTGCTTCTTTTTTTTTTCCCAAAAGGTGAATGGATTTCTTTGGGGTATCAGTTTAAGGCATGTTTCAAAGTCTGAATTGTCATTCCTAATTCTCCCACTTCTCAAGGACAGGCTCTCTGAACAGCACTGAATAGGCTACTTGAGGGACAAATGCCTGAAGTTTTCTCCTGACACACTTTCAAAATCTCTGAGCTCTCCCCAGCCAGTTACTCAGACCCGTTCTCCTGTTTACTACTGCAACAATTTGAAGTCCCCTTCCCTAACTCAGTGCAGTGTGTTCCCTGAAGGACAAGAGAAAGGGGAGCCACAGTCCAACCAAAGTGTTTCTGCCATCTGCTTTCACAGAGGCCGCCCAGGGAGAGAGAAGAATAAAATATTTATGAAGAATGGGGTTTAATCTTCAAAGCCTGTGGAAAACACTGAGCCATAGCTCAGGGAGAAGGTTCTTGGTGAGAAAGTGAAGCACGAGGTGTCTGGAGCCCAGAGCAGC
>NW_020919664.1:0-738 GCF_003984885.1 Neopelma chrysocephalum | reverse complement strand
CCCCCCCAAACCCCCTCGAATCCCCCCCAAATCCCCTCTTAAGACCCCAAAATCCCCTTTTAAGACCCCAAAATCCCCTTTAAACCCCCCCCAGACCTGCGGCCTGTCCGCCCCCCGCAGCAGCGCCGCGAGTTCCTCCGCCGCCCGCGGCCCCTCCAGCGCCTCCTTCAGCCGCGCCGTGGCCTTGGAAAAGGGATCGAACCGCTCGGGAAAAACTCGGGGAGACCCTCCGGACACCCCCCGACCCTTTCCCGAATTCCCGGTACCCGCCGAATCCCGGGATTTTGGGGTTCCAGGAGCTCCGTCAGGAGCTGCTCCAGCGTGGGCGCCGCCATCTTGGAAAAGGAAGCGCGGCCGCCGCCATCTTGAAACAGGAAGCGCGGGCGCCGCCATCTTGGGGGAGCCGCTCCGGGCGGCTCGGAGGACCCCGCTCGGTGGTATTAAAGCGGCGATGGGGGAAGGTGGGGACCGCCCTTAAAGGGGCGACGCGGTACGGGTGAAAATTGAAGGTTTTTTGGGGTGAAAACGGCGGGTTTTGGGTTAAAAGGGTGATTTTTGGGTGATAAGGGTGATTTTGGGGTAAAACAAGGCGTTTTAGGGTTAAAGCAGCGGGGTTTGGGGATGAAAATGGGGATTTTCGGGGTTAATCCCAGTGATTTGGGGGCTGAAAACGAATATTTTTAGGGTGAAAAATGGATGTTTTGGCGCTGAAAATGGTGATTTTTTTGAGGCTTAAAA
>NW_020919663.1:705-993 GCF_003984885.1 Neopelma chrysocephalum | reverse complement strand
CGCAGGGGGGGACCCCAAAACAGGTACGGGCACCCCCCGGCCCTGGGACCCCCGTGTGTGGGACCCCAGAGACCCCTCATGGCCCCCCAGTAACCCCCCCCTCTCCCACAGAGGAGCCGGAGGAACTCGGGGACCCCCCCCAGGGGGAAAACTGCCAGGTGGGTGTTGGGGACCCCCCAAACTGCCCCAAAAATCCACAGGGATGCCAAATCTGCCCCGGGCCCCTAAAACTGCCCCACAACCCCCCCCAAACTGTCCCAAGGGACCCCAGAACTACCCCAGAGACCC
>NW_020919663.1:0-605 GCF_003984885.1 Neopelma chrysocephalum | reverse complement strand
CGCAGGGGGGGACCCCAAAACAGGTACGGGCACCCCCCGGCCCTGGGACCCCCGTGTGTGGGACCCCAGAGACCCCTCATGGCCCCCCAGTAACCCCCCCCTCTCCCACAGAGGAGCCGGAGGAACTTGGGGACCCCCCCCAGGGGGAAAACTGCCAGGTGGGTGTTGGGGACCCCCCAAACTGCCCCAAAAATCCACCGCGATGCCGAACCAAGGCACCCCAGAACTACCCCAGAGACCCCCTGAAACTGCCCCAGGGACCCCCAGAACTACCCCAGAGACCCCCCCAAACTGCCCCAGGGGTCCCTCAAACTGCCCCAGTCCCCCCCAGGCTTTCCCAAGGGACCTGCAACTGCCCCAGGGGCACTAAAACTGCCCCAGGGACCCCAAAACTACCCCCAAAAAAAACCCAACTGCCCCAGGGACCCCAAATTACCCCCAGGGCCCCCCCAAGCCCCTTCCCCACTCCCAACCCCTCTCACCCCTCTGCCCCCCCTGCAGCCACCCCCCGACCCCGAGGAGGGGGACTGGGGGGGCCCCAGCTCGGGCAGCGAGAGCGGGGGGGTGGGGGGGCCCCCGCACCCCCCCGGGGCCCCCCCGCGCTC
>NW_020919662.1:0-1074 GCF_003984885.1 Neopelma chrysocephalum | reverse complement strand
GTCCTCAACGCCAGCAACAACCGCCTGGCGCAGCTGCCCCCCAACCTGGGGGCCCTGCGGACGCTGCGGCAGCTGGTGAGCGACGGGAGGGAAGGGAAGGGGGGGAACCCCCTGGGGACCCCCCCCGGGGCCGGGCCTGACCCCTTCCTTTTCCCCGCAGGACGTCGGGTGTAACCGGCTGCGGGCGCTGCCCCCCGGGCTGGGGCAGCTGCGGGCGCTGCGGGACCTCAACCTCCGGCGGAACCAGCTCACGGCGCTGCCCCCGGGTGGGTGGGGGGCTCGGGGAGGGGGTCCCCCCGCCCTGAAGAGCCCTCCTTGATCCCGTGTTTATTATTTACACCCCCCCCAGAGCTCTCAGAGCTGCCCCTGGTCCGCCTGGATTTCTCCTGTAACCGGGTGGTCGCGATCCCTCGCTGCTTCCGGAGGCTCCGGCACCTCCAAACCCTCCTGGCCGACAACAACCCCCTCCAGTTCCCCCCCGCCCAGGTGAGGGGGGGTAGCCCGGGGGGGATCCCCCAGAGCCCCCCAAGCTCCCACCTGACCCCCTGCTCGCTCCCGCCCTAGATCTGCCTGAAGGGCAAAGTTCACATCTTCAAGTACCTGCACTTGGAGGCCGAGGCTGCCGCCCACCCGCCCCCGGCGTGGTAAGGAGGGGCTCAAAGAGGGGGGGGACCCCGTTAACCACCCCCTCCACTGGTTTTTGGGGGTCTCCCAGCCCTGTTTGCCCCCCCGCAGCCCCCCGGACGAGCTGTGCCCCCTCCGGCAGCGGGGGGGGCTCGACTCCGGCTTCCACAGCGTCGACAGCGGCAGCAAGCGCTGGTCGGGGAACGAGGTGGGACCTGGGGGGGGCCCCGGGGGCGTTTGGGGCCTCGGGGGGAGGCCCGGGGGGAGTTTGGGGTGTTCCCCAGGCCAACCCCCCCCCATCCCCCGGCGTCTCCTTCTCCACCCTTTCAGTCCACGGACGAGTTTTCGGAGCCGCCCCAGCAGCTCAGGGAGGGTCTCAGCAGGGCAGGTGAGAGGGGTGGGGACCCTCGGGGACCCCCCGTCACCCCCCCGGGGGTCCCCACCCCCCCC
>NW_020919661.1:0-617 GCF_003984885.1 Neopelma chrysocephalum | reverse complement strand
TTTGGGGCCAGTTCCTCCCAGTTTGGGGCATTTCGCCCCATTTTGGGGCCATTTAATGTCATTTTGGGGCCATTTCGCCCCATTTTAGGATCATTTTCACCCCATTTTGGGACCATTTAATGTCATTTTGGGCCATTTAATGTCATTTTGGGGCCATTTCACCCCATTTTAGGATCATTTTCACCCCATTTTGGGCCATTTCGCCCCGTTTTGGGTCATTTTCACCCCGTTTTGGGGCCATTTCAGCCCCCGTCGTGTCGCCGCGGAGGGGGCGGGGCCAGCATTGGCCACGCCCCCGCACGGACACCGCCCCCTTTCCCTTATTGGGCAATGCGTCTCTCCCGGCCACGCCCACCAAGCGCTAACCCCGCCCCCCGCGCCTGGCCACGCCCCCACAACGTGCGCATAAGCCCCGCCCACCGCGAGGAAAAAGGGGCGTCACCCCCTCGCCAGCCCCCGCCCCCTCCGCATCCTCAGCCAATCACGGGCGACCGGGGGCGGAGCCACCCCGGGCTGGGTGGGAAACGGCCCCTCCCACGCCCTCCACAGGTCGTGACGTCAAAACGGCGGCTCTTCATCCCCCCCCTCCTTAAGGACCCTCCAAAAACCCCCCAAAA
>NW_020919660.1:0-301 GCF_003984885.1 Neopelma chrysocephalum | reverse complement strand
TGACAATCCCGATGCTCCTCGCACAGGACGCAGTTCTGGGGGGTCAGGACGAGTCGGGGCCCCCCAATTTTGGGGTCTCCCCTTTCCCCTTCCCCCCCCCAGCAGGGTCCGGGCCCCCCCTCCCCAAATCGGGGGTGGCAGGAGGAGGTTGGGGGGCACCAGCCACACCCCGAATCCGCCAGGCACGAGGGGCACGAGGGGTACGAGGGGCACGAGCCCGGGGGGCCCCGGAAAGGCTCCAGGAAGAAGAAGGAGATCTCCTGGAATTACAGGGAATTTTTGGGAATAAGGGGTCAGGGGG
>NW_020919659.1:0-836 GCF_003984885.1 Neopelma chrysocephalum | reverse complement strand
GGGGGGGGATTTGGGGGGTCTCTGACCCCAAATCCTGGCACAACTTCACCTGTAACGTGAGTTTGGGGGGGATTTGGGGGGTCCTGGGACCCCAAATCCTGGCACAGCTTCACCTGTAAAATGAGCGGGGGGTCCTGGGGGTGAATCTGGGGGGTTCGGGGGTCCCTGACCCCCCTTTTTTTGGGGCCCCCTCCCAGGAGGTGATCCAGGACTTCCAGGCCTCGGTGCTGCAGGTCTCGGACTCGCCCTACGACGAGCAGTGAGTTGGGGGGTCCCGGGGGGTTTCTGGGGGGTTTTGGGGGGTCCCGGGTGCGGATTTGGGGCCGGGGGGACCCCAAAACCTGTGACCCCCCCAGGGTGGCCGCCCAGATGCCGACGGTTCACTACGAGATGCCCAACGGGTACAACACCGACTACGGGGCCGAGCGGCTCCGCATCCCCGAGGGGCTCTTCGACCCCTCCAACGTCAAGGTTCGGGGGGCCCCGGGGGGGGTTTGGGGTTCCCAGGGGAGTTTTGAGGTTCCCAGGGGAGTTTTGGGGGTTCCCAAGGGGTTTTGGGGGTTCGCAGGAGGGTTTTAGGAGTCCCAGTGGGGTTTTGGGGGTTCCCTCCCAGTGGGGTTTTGGGGGTCCCACGGGGGTTTTGGGGTTCCCAAGGGGTTTTTGGGGGTTCCCAGTGGGGTTTTGGGGTTTCCAGTGGGGTTTTTGGGGGTTCCCAGGGGGGTTTTCAGAAGGTTTCGGGGTTCCCAGTGGGGTTTTGGGGTCCCAGCAGGTTCCCAGGGTGGTTTGGGGGGTTCCCAGGGGTTTTTTTGGGTTCCCAGAGAGTTTTTTGGGGGGTC
>NW_020919658.1:0-330 GCF_003984885.1 Neopelma chrysocephalum | reverse complement strand
GGGAGGGAGGAGGGGCTTAAGGGAAGGGGGAGGAGCTTAACAGGGGGTGGGTTTAACGAGGGGGGGAGGGGCCTGATGAAAGGGGGCGGGGCTTCGACCTCGTTAATGAGCTCGTCGTCGTCGTCCTTGACCTCGACGCTGATTGGCTGCCCCGGGAAGCGCCGGAACACCTCGTCCAATCGGGGGATGCGGCGGTCGCAGCCGGTGGAGAATTGGCCTATGGGGGCATGGGGGGCGTGGCCATGGGGGCGTGGCCGCCGCTGGCCCCTCTCCCTTCGTTTTAAGCCCCTCCCACTTTTTACCTGGGGAAAACGTCACCTCCAGGGGGCA
>NW_020919657.1:0-1300 GCF_003984885.1 Neopelma chrysocephalum | reverse complement strand
TCGCGATAGTCGCGACTGCGCCGCTCCCGGCCCCGCTCCCAGTCCCTAAAAACATGGAAAAATGGGAAAAAATGGGAAAAATGAGGGACTCAAGGGGGGTCAGGGGGGCTGGAACCCTCCCTCTGCTCCCAGGGCCTGGATTTGGGGGGATTTGGGGGGATTTGGGGGGGATTTGGGGGCTCAGTCGCGACTGCGCCGCTCCCGGCCCCGCTCCCAGTCCCTGGAAACATGGAAAAATGGGAAAAAAACGGGAAAAATGAGGGGTTCAGGGGGGTCAGCCCCGACTGCGCCGCTCCCGGCCCCGCTCCCAGTCCCTGGAAACACAGAAAAATGGGAAAAAACAGGAAAAATGAGGGACTCAGGCAGATCAACCCCGACTGCGCCGCTCCCGGCCCCGCTCCCAGTCCCTGGAAATGGGGAAAAATGGGAAAAAATGGGAACAGTGAGGGGCTCAGGGGGGGCTGGAACCCTCCCCCTGTTCCCAGGGCCTGGATTTGGGGGGATTTGGGGGGATTTTGGGGGGATTTGGGGGGAGTTTGGGGGGATTTGGGGGGGATTTGGGGGCTCAGTTGTGACTGCGCCACTCCCGGCCCCGCTCCCAGTCCCTGGAAACATGGAAAAATGGGAAAAAATGGGAAAAATGAGGGACTCAAGGGGGGTCAGCCCCGACTGCGCCGCTCCCGGCCCCGCTCCCAGTCCCTGGAAATGGGGAAAAATGGGAAAAAATGGGAACAGTGAGGGGCTCAGGGGGGCTGGAACCCTCCCCCTGTTCCCAGGGCCTGGATTTGGGGGGATTTGGGGGGATTTGAGGGGATTTTGGGGGGATTTGGGGGCTCAGTTGTGACTGCGCCGCTCCTGGCCCCACTCCCAGTCCCTGGAAACGGGGAAAAATGAGAAAAAACGGGAAAAATGAGGGGCTCAGGATCCCCCTGAGGGGCTGGAACCCTCCCCCTGCTCCCAGGGCCTGGATTTGGGGGGGTTTGGGGGGATTTTGGGGAATCTGGGGGGATTTGGGGGGTCAGTCCATCCCAATACAACATTAACCCTTCCCAGTCCCTCCCAGTACAACCCTAAACCTCTCCCAGTCCTTCCCAGTCCCACCAGTCCTCCCTCCCAATCCATCCCAGTATAACATGAACCCTTTCCAGTCCTTCCCAATCTATCCCAGTATAACGTTCACCCTTCCCAGTCCCTCCCAGTGCCCCCCAGTCCCTCCCAGTATAACATTCACCCTTCTCAGTCCCTCCCAATGCATCCCAGTATAACTTCAACCCTTCCCAGTGCCTCCCAGTATAACATT
>NW_020919656.1:0-916 GCF_003984885.1 Neopelma chrysocephalum | reverse complement strand
TTTTTTGGAGGATTTGGCTTTTCGGACGAAGGTCTCGATGGTCCTGAGGGCGGCGGGGGCCGAGCCCCACCCGTCCGGGACCCCCACCCCGACCCCCACCCCCATCTCGGGGTGCTGGGGGGAGCTGGGGCCCGACGAGGGCCAGGGGGGGTCCTGGAGAGAGGAGAAAAGGGGTCAAACGACACCTAAAAACCCTTAAAACACACCCAAAGTCCCCTAAAAATCCCTAAAATGACCCCAAAGTTACCCCCAGGGCCCTCAAATTCACCCAAAATCCCCCCCCCCGAACATTCAAATCCACCCAAAATCATCCAAAGGAACTTAAAATGACCCCAAAATTGCCACCAAAACCCCCAAATCCGCCTCAAAAGTCTCAGATCCAGTCAAAATCCTCCCCCAAGAAAATTAAAATGGCCCCAAAATTGCCCCCATGAGCCCTAAATCCACCCAAATTTCCCCCAAAAATTTCCAAATCCAGCCAAAATTCGCCCTTAAGAACGTTAAAATGCTCCCAAAATCTCGGAATTACCCCCAAATCCTCCCTCCAAAAACTTTCGAATCCACCTAAACTCCCCTCCAGGAACCTTAAAATGGTCCCAAAATTACACCCGAAACCTTCAAATCCACCCCAGATCCCCCCAAAACTTTCAGATCCAGCCAAAATCGCCCCTCAAGAACCTTAAAATGCCCCCAAAATTACGCCCAGAACCTCCAAATTCCCCCCCAAAACCCTCTATTTCCCCCCAAAATTACCCCCAAACCCTCTAGTCCCCCCCAAAATTACCCCCAAACTCTCAAATCCCCCCCAAATAATCCATAGAACCTTAAAATCCACACAAAATCATCCCTAGAACCTTCAAATCCACCCAAAATCTCCCCCGGGACCCCCAAATCCCCTCCCAAAAATCATCCCTAG
>NW_020919655.1:0-743 GCF_003984885.1 Neopelma chrysocephalum | reverse complement strand
CTGGGACCCCTCCCAGGTTTAGGGGAACCCTCCCAAGGACTGGGACCCCTCCCAGGTTTAGGGGACCCCTCCCAGGTTTTAGGGGATCCCAGGTTTGGGACTGGGACCCCTCTCAGGTTTTAGGGGACCCCCCCCAGGGTCTGGGACCCCTCCTGGTTTTAGGGTCCCCCTCCCAAGACCTGGAACCCCCCCCAAATTTAGAGAAACCCCTCCCTCCAACTCTGAAGCAACACAGGGACGAAGGGGGGGGAGTCAGACACCCCAAAACCACCCCCACACCCCCATTCCCCCCTCCAAACCCCAAAAAACAACAATGGGGGGGACCCTCACCCGGCTCCGGCCCCTCCGGGCGCGGCTTCTCCCCCGGCGCCAGCTCCGTCCCGAACTTCAGCTTGTGGTACTTGGACCTGGGGGTCCCCAAAAAAAAACATGGAAGGGTTGGGGGTGTCCCCAAGCCCAGGGACCCCCTAAAATTGGGGGGGGATGAGGTTTTGGGGGTCGCCCACCTCTCCTGTTTGAGGGCGTATTCCAGCATCCGGATGCGCCGCACCAGGTCGGTCTTGAGGTTCTCCTGCCCCTTGCGCTCGCCCTGCAGGAAGGCCACCTGTGCCTGGGGGGGACAGGGGGGTGACAGAGGTGACAATGGGGTGACAGGGACCACCAGAGACCCTCTGGGACCCCTGGATAAGCACCATTCCCCCAAAACTTCCTGGGGACCCCCAGGTTCCTCGAGGTTCTCCTGC
>NW_020919654.1:0-531 GCF_003984885.1 Neopelma chrysocephalum | reverse complement strand
CCCCCAGCTCGGCCGCCTCGGGGGGGTCCACGGGGTAACGACCCCCCCTGCAGATGCTCCCGGGCCTCCTCGTAGAGCAGCCGCAGCAGCTCCTCCTCCTGCAGCTGTGACCCCCCCCCAGAGACCCCCGGCGACCCCCGTGTCACCCCAGAGACCTCCAGAGACCCCCGTGTCACCCCAGAGACCTCCAGAGACCCCCGTGTCACCCCAGAGATCTCCAGAGACCCCCGTGTCACCCCAGAGAACCCCCACACCCACCCACAGAGCCTCAGGTGTCACCCACACCCCCCCCAGGGTCCCCCCACATATTCCCCCCCCCAGCCCCATACTTGGGGGTCCCCCCCAAGGCCCCCCCTCACCTCCAGCTCGCGGCTCTTGGGGAAGAAAACGTTCCTGCGCAGCTGCAAACACGGCTCGTCTGGGGGGGGGGGAAAAAGGGGGGTCAGCGGGGCCTGGGGACCCCCCCCAACCCCCGAGGGGACACCCCCCCCACCAAAGGGGCCCCCCCTTGACCCTCACCCTGCGCGATGG
>NW_020919653.1:0-820 GCF_003984885.1 Neopelma chrysocephalum | reverse complement strand
GGGGGGGCGCTGGGGGGGACAGGGGGACACAGTGACACCCCCGGCCCGGCCTCCACTCCCGGTGTCCCCCCAGGTCCCGCTCCTCGTCCCGTCCCGTCCCGCTCCCCAGCCCGCTTCACCCCTCGGTCCTGTCACGGTCACTCCTCCGGTCCTGGTGCCCGCCCTGGTCCCGATTCTACCCCGTCGTGGTCCCTCCCGGTCCTGGTGTCCCCCGTTCTCCATATCCCCATTCCCGGTCCCTCCCGGTGCCCCCCCGGTCCCGGTGTCCCCCCACTCTCTATCCCCATTCCCGGTCCCGGTGTCCCCCCACCCCCATCCCCATTCCCGGTCCCGGTGTCCCCCATCCCCGGTCCCGGTCCCATCCCCATTCCCATTCCCATTCCCGGTCCCATCCCCATCCCCATTCCCATCCCCATTCCCATTCCCGGTCCCGGTCCCATCCCCATTCCCATTCCCGGTCCCGGTCCCGGTCCCGCTCTCACCCCGCGCACGCGCAGTCGCTCCACGTGTGTCCGGGGCTTCCGCGGCTCCGCCCCACGCGGAAGGGGCGGGGCTTGGCGGCGAGCCCCGCGCTGATTGGCGGGTGAGGGCGAGGGGCGGGGCGAGGGGCGGTGCCGGTGGATGAATGGGGAGGGGGCGGCCGGACGGGACCGATGGATGGACGGGGAGGGGGAAAAAGGGGGCGAAGAGGCCCCTGGGCCCCCAACCCCGGATCCTTCCCAGCCCCTCTGCCCTGGGACAGCTCAGCCCCCCCAGTACTGGGGCCTCGCTGGTCCCCCCAGCCCCGCACCGCCCCAGTTCCACTGTGCTCTGCCCCCCC
>NW_020919652.1:0-894 GCF_003984885.1 Neopelma chrysocephalum | reverse complement strand
TGGGGTCTGGGGGTCCCAGGAAGGGTTTGGGGGTCCCGGGGTGACCTGGGTCAGGGTCTGGGGATCCCAGGAAGGATTTGGGGGTCCCAGAGTGACCTGGGGAGTCTCAGGAAGGATTTGGTGGTCCTGGGGTAACCCGGGGCAGGGTCTGGGGGTCCCGGGGTGAGCCGGGGCGGGGTCTCGGGGTCCCGGGGTGAGCCAGGGGGATCCCAGGAAGGATTTGGGGGTCCCAGAGTCACCTGGGGAGTCTCAGGAAGGATTTGGGGGTCCTGGGGTAACCTGGGGCAGGGTCTGGGGGTCCCGGGGTGAGCCAGGGGGGTCCCAGGAAGGATTTGGGGGTCCCAGGGTGACCTGGGGAGTCCCAGGAAGGAGTTGGGGGTCCTGGGGTGACTTGGGGGGGTCCCAGAGTGACCTGGGGTGGGGTCTGGGGGTCCCAGAGTGAGTTGGGGTGGGGTCTGGGGGTCCCAGGGGGACCCAGGGGGGGGTCGGGGGGTCTCAGGAAGGATTTGGGGGTCCTGGAGTGACCTGGAGTGGGGTCTGGGGGTCCCAGGAAGGATTTGGGGGTCCCGGGGTGACCCAAGGTGGCATCTGGGGGTCCCAGGAAGGGTTTGGGAGTCCCGGAGTGACCTGGGGTGGGGTCTGGGAGTCCCAGGAAGGATTTGGGGGTCCCGGGGTGACCCAGGGGGGTTCCAGGTTGGTGGGGGGGTCCCGTTTACCTCTGACCTCCAGGTGAGCCACGATGGAGGCGTTGCCCAGCCCGTTGTGGGCTCGGCAGGTGAAGCCCCCCCGGTCTCCCCTCAGGGCGGGGCCCACCCGGAGGGTCCCGTTGGTGAAGGCGAAGGCTCGGTCGTCCTGCAGCGCCGGCTCCAGCCCGGGGGTCAGCCTGGGGGGGGG
>NW_020919651.1:0-716 GCF_003984885.1 Neopelma chrysocephalum | reverse complement strand
TGGTGGGACACTGGGGACACTGGTGACATTGGTGGGACACTGGGGGGACACTGGGGACATTGGTGGGACACTGGGGACACTGGGGACATTGGGGGAACACTGGGGGGACACTGGGGACATTGGTGGGACACTGGTGGGACACTGGGGACATTGGGGGGACACTGGGGACATTATGGGGACGGGGGGACACTGGAGGGACACTGGGAGGACACTGGGGGGTCATGGGGGGCTCTATCCCTGTCCCCAAATGTCAGTGACCCCCCCGTGCCCCCCAGGCTGACCCCGGCAGCCCCTGGCACAGGGGGGAGCTGGTGGGACACTGGGGACACTGGTGACCCTCCTGGGGACACTGGGGGGTCTATCCCTGTCCCCAAGTGTCGGTGACCCCCCTGTCCCCCACCGTGCCCCCCAGGCTGACCCCGGCAGCCCCCGGCACGGTGGGGAGCTGGTGGCCGAGGTGCTGCGGGCTCACGGGGTGCGGTGGGTGTTCGCCCTGCCCGGGGGGCACATCTCCCCCGTGCTGGTGGCCTGCGAGAAGCTCGGCATCCGCGTGGTGGACACCAGGCACGAGGCCACCGCCGTCTTCGCCGCCGACGCCGTGTCCCGGCTCTCCGGTGAGGAACCGGGAGGGGTCGGGGGCTTTAAGGGGGTCCAGGACCCCGTTTGTGCCCCCCCCGAAGGGGATTTGGGAGCTCTGGTGGGGTCAGGATGAGGAG
>NW_020919650.1:0-1071 GCF_003984885.1 Neopelma chrysocephalum | reverse complement strand
GGTGGTTCTGGGGCGGTTTTGGGGTAGTTTTTGGGGCGGTTTTTGCGGCGGTTTTTGTGGCGGTTTTTAGGTGGTTCTGGGACGGTTTTTGGGGCGGTTTTGGGGGTATTTTCAAGGTGTTTTTTGGGATGTTCCCACCTTCTGCAGCGAGGCAGCCGCCCCTCCCAGCAGCAGCAGGGGGGACTCGGCCATCTGGGCGTTCTTCACGGCCGTCACCGCGTTGGTGACCCCGGGGCCGGCCGTGACGGCGGCGACCCCGATGCGACCTGGGGGGGGGGGAGAGGGGGAGTTTGAGGGTCCTGGGGTCAACCAGAGCTCCCAAATTATCTTCAGGGGGAACAAAACCCACCCTGGAAGGATCTTAGAGACCCCCAAAGTCATTGAAACCTTCTCAGCTCAACCAGGAGCCACCAAGGTGGGACCCCCCAACTGGGGCAGGTGTTGGCCATGGGGTCACCTCCTCATCCTGTCCCCACCAGAGATCCCAAAAATCATTTTCAGGGGAGACAAAACCCACCATGGAAAGATCCTGGAAACCCACAAAGTCTTTGAAACCTTCTAGGAGAGCAACAACGTGGGTTCTGGGGTCAACCAGGAGCCACCAAGGTGGGACCCCCCAACTGGGCCATGGGGTCACCTCCTTGTCCTGACCCACTAGAGATCCCAAAAATCATCTTCAGGAGGGGACAAACAGGGACAAAACCCACCCTGCAGAGAAACAAGGTGGGTTTTTGGGTCAACCAAGAGCCACCAAGGTGGAACCCCCCAACTGGGCCATGGGGTCACCTCCTCGTCCTGACCCCACCAGAGATCCCAAAAATCATTTTCAGGGGGGACAAATGGGGACAAAACCCACCCTGGAAGGACCTTGGAGACCCACAAAGTCTTTGAAACCTTCTCAGCTCAACCAGGACCCAAATTATCTTCAGGGAGGACAAAACCCACCCTGGAAGGATCCTGCTGGGTTCTGGGGGTCAACCAGGACCTACCAAGGTGGGACCCCCCAACTGGGCCATGGGGTCACCTCCTCATCCTGACCCCACCAGAGCTCCCAAATCCCCTTCGGGGGGG
>NW_020919649.1:0-816 GCF_003984885.1 Neopelma chrysocephalum | reverse complement strand
CCCCCCCCCCTCGGGGGGGGTATTTTGGGGTACAACACCCCCCCCATAAAAGACCCATAAAAGGGTCTTTCCAGTGTATGGAGACTGAACCAGTGCCGGGACCAACCCTGGGGGGGACACACCCCAAACTGGGGGGGACCACTCCTCTCCCCCCCTCCTTCCTGCCGCCCCCTCCCGACCCCCCAAATTGCTTCTGTGTCCTTATTGCTGAGAGTCCCTCGATGGGGCGGGGCACAGAGACCCCCGGGGGGGGCACAGACCCTCCCCAAACCCCCCAACCACGGAGGACCCCCCACATTTGGGGTCACACTGACTGGGGGTGGGTCATGCCTGAGCCCCCCCCGGCCCCCCCAGAGCAGGGGGGACACCACGGGGGGTGTCCCCACCCCCCCCCCGGAATAGACCACCCCAAAAAGGGGAGGGGCAGATGAACCCCCCCCTCCCAGGTAGAGGGTGAAGGGAGTCCCTGTTTGTTTGGGGGATCCCCATTTGTTCAGGGGGTCCCTGTTTGTTTGGGGTATCCCCGTTTATTGGGGGGATCCCCATTTACTTGGAGGGTCCCTGTTTGTTCACGGGGTTCCTGTTTTTTTTTGGGGGGGCATTTATTTTGGGGGTCCCCATTTATTTGGGGGGGGTCCCCGTTTTTTTGAGGGGGTCCCCATTTGTTCAGGGTGTCCCCAGTTTTTTTTGGGGGGTCCCCATTTGTTACAGGGGGTCCCCATTTATCTGGGGGGTCCCCGTCTATTTGAGGGGTCCCTGGTTTTTTTTGGGGGGGTCCCCATTTATTTGGGGAGGTCCCCGTTCGTTCAGGGGGTC
>NW_020919648.1:0-481 GCF_003984885.1 Neopelma chrysocephalum | reverse complement strand
TGTGACTCGATTTTTACGGGAATTTCGCTTCTTCTTTAAAATAAAAACCGGATCGTTGGAAAACGGGGAAATTTGGGGGGGTTTTGGGGGGGATTTTGGGGGAGTTTGGGGGGATTTTGGGGTGTTTTGGGGGGTTTGGGTTGTTTTGGGGGGATTTGGGGGGTTTGGGGGGATTTTGGAGGTGATTTTGGGGGTGATTTTGGGGGAGTTTGGGGGGGATTTTGGGGGTGATTTTGGGGGTGATTTTGGGGGAGTTTGGGGGGGATTTTGGGGGTTTTTTTGGGGGATTTGGGGGGATTTTGGGGGTGATTTTGGGGTGACTTTTGGGTGACTTTTGGGTGATTTGGGGGTAGTTTGGGGGTGATTTTGGGGTCATTTGGGGGGATTTTGGGGTCATTTGCGGGCTTTGGGGCCGTGGGGGGGCACGTGGAGGTTCCCGCCGCCTCATGAATATTAATGAGCCTCATTAATATTCGTGGAA
>NW_020919647.1:0-917 GCF_003984885.1 Neopelma chrysocephalum | reverse complement strand
GGGGGGGGTCAGGGACCCCCAAAACCCCCCCCAGGACACCCCAGAACCCCCTGGAAGCCTCAGAACATCCCAGAACACCCAGGACCCCCTGGAACACCCCAGAACACCCCAGGACCCCCAAGCACCCTCTGGGACCCTCCAGGACCCCCCAGCACCCTCTGGGACTCCCTGGGACCCCCCAGGACCCCCCAGAACACCCCAGAACACCCCAGGACACCCCAGCACCCTCTGGGACCCCCCGGCACCCCCCGGGATCCCCTGGAACACCGAGCCTTAGGGGGGGGACGGGGGGGGTCAGGGACCCCCAAACCCCCCCCAAAACAGCCCCGGGACAGACGGAAATCACACACTGAACCTGGGGGGGACACGGGGGGGATCAGGGACCCCCAAAACACCCCCAAAACCCCCCCAGAACACCCCCAGGACAGACGGAAATCACACACTGAGCCTGGGGGGGGACATAGGGGGGATCAGGGACCCCCAAACCCCCCCGGGACAGACGGAAATCACACACCGAGCCTGGGGGGGACACACACCGGGGGGGGGGTCAGGGACCCCCAAAAACACCCCTGGGACACCCCAGGACCCCCTGGAACACCCCAGGACCCCTGGAAGCCTCAGAACATCCCAGAACACCCTGGAGCCCCTGGAACACCCCAGAACACCCCAGGACCCCCCAGAACACCCTGGAACAACCCAGGACCCCCCCGGACCCTCTGGGACCCCCAGAACCCCCTGGCAGCCCCCAGAACACCCCGGGACCTGCCGGGACCCCCTGGAACACCCCAGGACCCAATGGAACACCCCAGAACACCCCAGATCACCCTGGGACCCCCCGGGACCCCCCAGGACCCAACGGAAGACCCCAGCATCCCCCGGACCCTCTGGGACATCTGGCACCCCCCAGAACACCCTGG
>NW_020919646.1:0-744 GCF_003984885.1 Neopelma chrysocephalum | reverse complement strand
GATGGACACTGGGGATACTGGGATGGAACTGGGATGGAACTGGGATGGACACTGGGGATACTGGGATGGAACTGGGATGGAACTGGGATGTTGGGAAGGATGGACGGATACCTGGCCAAGGACAGATGGACACTGGGATGGACACTGGGATGGACGTCGGGATGGACGGACGGAGGTGGCAGCTGGAGGACAGACGGACACTGGGATGGAGCTGGGGATACTGGGATGGAACTGGGATGGAACTGGGATGGAACTGGGGACACTGGGATGGACACTGGGGATACTGGGATGGAACTGGGGACACTGGGATGGAACTGGGATGGAACTGGGATGGAACTGGGATGGACACTGGGGACACTGGGACAGACACTGGGATGGAGGCGGGGCCACCAGAGCGTGGGGGCGGGGCCATGGACGTGGGGGCGGGGCTGCGGCTCTGGTGGGGGAGGGGCCTCCCCTCCCCCGCCCCCCAATTTGCCCAAATCTGTCGCTTTTCCCCCCAGATCCCAATTTCCTCCTTTTCCGGCCGGATTTGCCCGTTTCTGCCCCTTTTCCCCCCAGTTTGGGGCCGGGGGGGGAGGGGAGAGGCCAGGCCCGGCCCCTCCCATCATTTTCCCCATTTTCCCGCCATTTTTTGCCCAGTTTTGCCGGATTTTGTCCCGTTTCCCAATTTCCTGGTTTTCAGCCCGATTTTCCCATTTTCCTGCCCGAATTTGCCCAAATTCCCCCTTTTTCTCTCTGCCT
>NW_020919645.1:0-920 GCF_003984885.1 Neopelma chrysocephalum | reverse complement strand
GGGGGGGCTCAGGGGTGTCCCAAACTCATGGGGGGACCCCAAAATACACCCGGGGGGAACCCGGGACCCCAAACACACCCTGGGACCCCAAACCCACAGAGAGGGACCCCAAAACACACACCCTGGGACCTCAAATCCAACCAGGACCCCAAAATACACCTTGAGGGGACCCCAAACACACTCAGGGGCCCCAAACCCACCCCAGAGACCCCAAAATAAATCTGAGGGACCCCAAACCCCCCCAGGACCCCAAACCCGTGGGGGGAGACCCCAAACCCACCCCGAACCCCAAAATACACCTTGAGGGGACCCCAAACCCACCCAGGGGCCCCAAAACACACCCGGGGGGACCCAAAAACACCCTGGGACCCCAAACCCAACCTGAGGGACCCCAAACCCATTGGAGGGGGACCCCAAACCCACCCTGGGACCCCAAACACATCCAGGACCCCAAACCCAACCCGAGGGACCCCAAAACACACCCAGGGGGACCCCAAACCCAACCTGAGGGACTCCAACCCCCCCCCCCAAGGGATCCAGGACCCCAAACCCCCTCAAGGGGGTCCCGGGGGGTCCCAAACTCACCCTCCTCCGCGAGCCCCAGCGGGACCCAGAGCCACAGGAGCCACAGACGCATTTTTGGGGGGGTCCCAAAAATCCTGGGGGGGTCCGAAATATCCGAGGGGGGTCCCAAAAAACGTGGGGGGGTCCCAAATATCCGAGACGGGTCCGAAATATCCGAGGGGGGTCCCAAGAATTTGGGGGGGACCCTAAAAAAATCCCTGAGGGGTCCCAGGAATTTAGGAGAGACCCAAAAATCCCGGGGGAGTCCCAAGAATTTTGGGGGATCCCAAAAAATCCCGGGAGGGTCCCAAAAAGTCCCTGAGGGGTCCCAAAAATCCGAGGGGGTCCCAAAAATC
>NW_020919644.1:0-1618 GCF_003984885.1 Neopelma chrysocephalum | reverse complement strand
CCCCCCAAGGACCCCCCAAATCCCCCCCAGACCCCCCCAAATTCCCCCCCAAACCCACCTGGGGCGGCGGCGGCTTCTCTTCCTTCCTCTCCCCCCTCTTCCTCTTCCTCCTCCTCCTCTGCTTCCTCTTCCTCGTCTTCCTCTTCCTCCCCCTCCGTCTCCTTTTCCTCCTTCACCTTCACCTTCCCCCGGGAGCCTTCGGCCTCTGAGGACTCTCCTTCCTCCTCCTCCTCCTCCTCCTCCTCTTCTTCCTCCTCCTCCTCTTCCTCCTCCTCATCTTCCTCTTCCTCCTCTTCCTCCTCCTCCTCTTCCTCCTCCCGTTTCTTCCCCTGGGGGAGGAAGATTTTGGGGGGGGGGTTGGAATTTTCCGGGACCTCCCCAAAATCCCTGGAGAATTCCAGGGGGGAGGTTTTCCTTTTGCCCTGCTCTTCCTCCTCCTCCTCCTCTTCCTCCTCTTCCCCCTTTTTCAGGGAGGTTTTCCATCCCTTTTCCCTGTTCTTCCTCTTCCTTCTCCTCTTCCTCTTCCCCCTTTTTCAGGGAGGCTTTCCCTCCCTTTTCCCTGTTCTTCCTCTTCCTCCTCCTCCTCTTCTTCCTCCTCCCCCTTTTCAGGGGATTTTTCCCCTTTTCCTGCCCTTCCTCTTCCTCCTCCTCTTCCTCATTCTCCTTTTAGGGACTTTTCCCCTTTCCCTTCTCTTCCTCCTTCTCCTCTTCCTCTTCCCCCTTTTTCAGGGGTTTTTCCCCTTTTCCTGCCCTTCCTCTTCCTCCTCCTCTTCCTCTTCCCCCTTTTTCAGTTTCTTTTTCCCCTTTTCCTGCCCTTCCTCTTCCTCCTCCTCCTCTTACCCTTTTAGGGACTTTTCCCTCTTTTTCTTCTCTTCCTCCTCCTCCTCCTCTTCCCCCTTTTTCAGGGGAGTTTTCCCCTTTTCCTGCCCTTCCTCTTCCTCCTCTTCCCTCTTTCAGGGGAGGTTTCGCCTTTTCCTGCCCTTCCTCTTCCTCCTCCTCTTCCTCCTTTTAGGGACTTTTCCCCTTTCCCTTCTCTTCCTTCTCCTCCTCTTCCTCTTCCCCCTTTTCAGGGGGGTTTTCGCCTTTTCCTGCTCTTCCTATTCCTCCTCCTCTTCCTCTTGCTCTTCCTCCTTTTAGGAACTTTTCTCCTTTCCCTGCCCTTCCTCTTCCTCTTCTTCCTCCTCTTCCTCTTCCCCCTTTTAGGGACTTTTCCCCTTTTCCTTCCCTTCCTCTTCCTCCTCCTCCTCCCCCTTTTTCAGGGGGGTTTTTCCTCTTTTCCTTCCCTTCCTCCTCTTCCTCCTTCTTCTCTTGCTCTTCCTCCTTTTAGGGACTTTCCCCCTTTTTCTTCTCTTCCTCCTCTTCCTCTTCCTCCTTTCAAGTATTTTTCCCTCTTTTCCTTCTCTTTCTCCTTCTTCTTTTCTTCCTCCTCCTCTTCCCCTTTCCTGGCCCTTTTCCAGCCCTTTTCCCATTCCTTTCCTGTCTCTTTCCCATACCTTTTCCATACCTTTTTCTGTCCCTTTTCCGACCCTTTTCCCATCCCTTTTCCAGCCCTTTTCCTGTCCCTTTCCTGCCTCTTTCCCATCCCTTTTCTGTCCTTTTTTCTGTCCCTTTTCCAGCC
>NW_020919643.1:0-642 GCF_003984885.1 Neopelma chrysocephalum | reverse complement strand
CGAGCCCCCCCGGCGCCCTCGGCCTTGCTCTTGCTGGAGGAGCCCTTGGCCCCGAAGAGGCCGCTGGGCTGGTTCACGATCCGGGACAGCGTCTCCAGGGGCTTCAGCGCCGCGTTCACCGTGTTCGCCATGTTGGGGCTGGGGAGGGGGCACGGGATGGGACCCCCCGGCCAAGAGGTGACCCCCCCGGCCCCCAGAGACCAACACGGCTCTCCCAAACCCACCACGGCTCCCCCCAAAACCCCCATGGTCCCCAGACACCACCACGGCTCCCCCAAACCCACCACGGCTCCCCCCAAAACCCCCCGTGGTTCCCAGACACCACCACAGCTCCCTGGACACCCCTGAGGCTCCCCAAAATCTACCACGGACCCCAAAAACCCAAACAGGTGCCCAAGATTCCCCACAGACCCTCAGGAGCCACCAGGACCCCCAAAACCCCTTTAAGACCCACCAAACCCCCTTTAAGGCGCCCTAAAAACCCCTCAAGACCCACCGTGATCTCTCAAGACCTTCCCCAAGACACCCCGGTAGCCCTCAAGACCCCCCAAAAGCCCTTCAAGACCCCCCAAGACCCCGCTGAAGCCCCCCCAGCGCGCCGGGGGTCCCACCTGGACAGGTCGAGGCTGTGGGGCACCCGGG
>NW_020919642.1:0-692 GCF_003984885.1 Neopelma chrysocephalum | reverse complement strand
GGGGGGGTCCTGAGGGGGTTTGGGGGTGCTGGGAGGGCTTTGGGGGGTCCTGGGAGTGGTTTGGGGTGTCCTGAGGGCATCTGGGGGGTCCCGAGGGGGTTTGGGGGTTCCTGGGAGGGGTCTAGGGGAGGTCACCAGTGGGTTTTGGGGGCTTTGGGAGGGGTTTGGGGTGTCTTGGGAGGGGTTTGGGGGGTCCTGGGGGGGGTCACAAGGGGGTTTAAAGGGTCCTGAGGGATTTTGGGGTGTCCTGGGAGGGGTCTGGGGGGGTCACCGGTGGGTTTTGGGGGGTCTGGGAGGGGTCTGGGGGGGGTCTGGGGAGTGTCACCGGTGGGTTTTGGGCGCCGGGGCGGAATTTTTGGGTGATTTTGGCACGTTTTTGGTGACATGAAAACGCCTCTCGGGGGTTGTTTGGGGGTTGTTTTGGGGGTGTTTGGGGGGTCTCACCCCCCCCGACCCCCCCTTGACCCCCCCTTTGCCCCCTCCCCCCAGACAGAGGGTCAGGACGAGGCCCAAAGGCTCATCCTGAGGGGTTTGGGGGGTCCTGGAGGAGGTCTGGGGGGGTCACCAGTGGGTTTTGGGGGTCCTCAGGGCTTTGGGGATTCGTGGGAGGGGTCTGGGGGGTCCTGAGGGGTTTTGGGGGTTCCTGGGGGGGTCCCCAGTGTGTTTTGGGCTCTCTGGGGGTTCCCACCTGG
>NW_020919641.1:0-1468 GCF_003984885.1 Neopelma chrysocephalum | reverse complement strand
GTGGAGAGAATTCCAGAGGGAAGGAGGCGGCGCCGCCGGGAGGGGCCACGGCTTCTGCTCGACCAAAATCTGCCGCATTCAGCCCATTTTCCCTCGCGTTCAGCCCATTTTCCCTCCGTCCCAGCCCCCTCCCAGCCCTTCCCATCCCCCTCCCAGCCCATCCCAGTCCATTCCATCCCTTTCCAGTCCATCCCAGCCCCTTCCAATCCATTCCACCCCCCCAATCCATCCCAGTCCCCCCCAGTCCATCCCAACCCTCCCAGTCCATCCCAGCCCCCCCCAGTCCCTCCATCCCAGTTCCCGACCGGATTCCAAACCCTCCAGCACAAAAAGATCCCGTCCCTGTTCGCAATTCCCACCCGGATCCCCCCAAATCCAAGGAATTCTGACACGGAAATTCACACTCAGCAAAGCACCGTTTGTTCCCAAAAAAAAGTCCAAAATCCCATGTTTTGGGGCACAGCCCGTGGGATTCCCTATTCCCTGCCTGAAATGTCATGGATCCAGCACCAGCTCTATGCTCTACAGTGTTTTGGGAATACTGGGAATACTCAGCTCCTGGAATGTCAGACTCAAATCCACTCATTCCAGCCCATTTTCCCCCCATTCCTCCCTCCTAGTCCCTCCATCCCAGTTCCCACATGGATTCCAAACGCTCCAGCACAAAATCATCCTGTCCCCGCACGTGATTCCAACCCCCAGCAAATCTAAGGAATTATTCCATGGAAAGCTCGGCAAAGCACCGTTTGATCCCAAAAAAGAGTAAAAAATCCCATGTCTTGGGTCACAGCCCATGGGATTCCCTATTCCTGCCTGGAATGTCGTGGATCCAGCACTGCCTCTACCACCCGGAGTGTTTCTCCATGGGAATTCTCAGCTCTGGAATGTCACCAGGACTCATCCCTGGCTCTAAAACCCGGAGCGGATTCCCAGGGGGACACCCAGCTCCTGGAACGCCGTGGATCCATCCCCAGCTCTACACTCCGGAGTGTTTTTCCACGGGGATGCTGAGCTCTGCGGCCGCCGCCTCATCCAGGAGCCAGCGCAGGCGCCCGGAGCGCGGCCGGACCAGGGCGGCGGGCAGGGGGGGCTCCTCCTTCCCTTCCAAAATCCGCTGTGGGGAGACAGGGAACCCGGTGTCCGTCACCTCCCCGACCCCCAGATCCCGGGATCCTCCCCGGGAACGGGACACACCTTGAGCGCGGGGGCCTTGGAGGCGCCGGTGGCCACGACCAGGACGCTCCGCGCCGCGTTCAGCACCGGCAGCGTCAGCGTCACCCGCGCCGGCGGCGGCTTCGGGGAGTCCTCCAGGGCAGCCACGATCTCATCCTGCTCCTGGGGGGCGGAAATCGTGGAGGAAGGGATAAACCACCCCAAAAACAGGGCAGAGACACCGGGGGGGAGGGTCCCCAGGGACACCCATGGGGTGGTAATGGGGTCTGGGGGGGTGACAGACCCCCGGGGGGGG
>NW_020919640.1:0-797 GCF_003984885.1 Neopelma chrysocephalum | reverse complement strand
TCCACTATGACCTCAGGGGAGTCTCGGGGGGGATGGTCCATGACCCCTTGACCTCTCCCCCTTTGTCCTCCCCTTCCTCCCCCAGGCGCGGCGAGTGGTCCCGCCCCGAGACGTGTCCCCCCGGGCAGCGCCTCCTCTCCTTCCGCCTGCGCGTGGAGGCCCCGCGCGGCATCTGGGACGACACGGCCGCCAACGCCATGGCCGCCATCTGCTCGGGGGGGTCCCTCCTGGAGGGCAGGGGGGGTCCCCTGGGCTCCTGGGGCAACTGGAGCCTCCCCTGCCCCCCCCACGGGGGGGTCTGCGGGCTCCGGACCCGAGTGGAGCCCCCCCAGCGCGCCGGCGACGACACCGGGCTCAACGATGTTGACCTCTACTGCTGCCAGTGAGGGGGAACCTCCCCCAAAACTCGGGGGAACTTTCCCCCCCCAGGACCCCTCAAGATCTCTGGAATCCCTCTGAGACCACCCCAGATCCTCATCAACCCTCTGGGACCCCCTGGACCCCTCCCAGGACCCCTCAGACCCTTGGAACCCCACTGAGACCACCCCAGATCCTCATAAAGCCCCAATGACCCCCTGGACACACCCGGGACCCCTCAAGATTCCTGGAACCCCATTAAACCACCTCAGAACCCTCTGGGACCCCCTGGACCCCTCCCGGGACCCCTCAGACCCTTGGAACCCCACTGAGACCACCCCAGATCCTGGAAACCCCCCTGGGACCCCCTGGACACACCCGGGACCCCTCAGGATTCCTGGAACCCCATTAAACCACCCCAGAACCACTTTGGGACCCCC
>NW_020919639.1:0-1382 GCF_003984885.1 Neopelma chrysocephalum | reverse complement strand
AGGAAGGGATTGGGATTATTGGGAGCAGAGGGCTTGGGAATGTTGGGGAAGGAAGGGGTTGGGAATATCAGGAGCGGAGGGCTTGGGAATGTTGTCGAATGAGGGTGTTGGGAAACGATGGGTTGGGAATGTTGGGAAAGGAAGGATTTGGGAAAGGAGGGGTTGGGAATGTGGGGGATGGAGGAGTTTGGGAAAGGAGGGCTTGGGAATGTTGTGGAATGAGGGGGTTGGGAAAGGAGAGTTTGGGAATGTTGGGAAAGGAATGGGTTGGGAATATTGGGAGCAGAGGGGCTGGGAATGTTGTGGAAGGAGGGAGTTGGGAAGCAAGGGCTTGGGAACGTTGAGGAAGGAAGGGGTTGGGAATATCGGGAGCAGAAGGCTTGGGAATGTTGTGGGAGGAGGAATTTGGGAAAGAAGGGCTTGGGAATGTTGTGGAAGGAAGAGGTCGGGAAACAAGGGCTTGGGAATGTTGAGGAAGGAAGAGGTTGGGAATATTGGGAGTGGAGGGCTTGGGAATGTTGTGGAAGGAGGAATTTGGGAAACAATGAGTTGGGAATGTTGGAAAAAGAAGGGCTTGGGGAAGGAGGAGTTGGGAATGTTGGAGAATGAGGAGTTTGGGAAAGGAGGGCTTGGGAATGTTGTGGAAGGAGGGGGTTGGGAAACAAGGACTTGGGAATGTTGGGAAAGGAGGGGTTGGGAAAGGAGGGGCTGGGAATGCTGGGGAAGGAGGAATTTGGGAAACGATGAGTTGGGAATGTTGGAAAAAGAAGGGAAAGGAGGAGTTGGGAATGTTGTGGAAGGAGGGAGTTGGGAAATAACGGCTTGGGAATGTTGGAGAAGGAAGGGGTTGGGAAATGAGAGTTTGGGAATGTTGGGAAAGGAATGGTTCGGGAATATTGGGAGCGGAGGGCTTGGGAATGTTGTAGAAGGATGAGTTTGGGAAACAAGGGCTTAGGAATGTTGGGAAAGGAAGGATTTGGGAAAGGAGGGGTTGGGAATGTTGGGAAGGGAAGGATTTGGGAAAGGGAGAACTTGGCATGGAGCCAGACTCTCAGGAAAAGCAGGGAGGGCCTGGAAAATCCCATCATTCCTCTCTCCCCTGGATTTGGGAAGACTCCACATGGATCCAAGTGCAGATGAGGGTGGAGGGAGGGGAGGGGGATCCGGGATGATCCCGGGGGGGATCCTCATTCCCTTCCTCATTCCCAAGAAACACCACCAGCTGCGGATCAAGATCCTGGGCGACTGCTACTACTGCATCTGCGGGCTGCCGGAATTCCGGGAGGATCACGCCGTCTGCTCCATCATGATGGGCCTGGCCATGGTGGAGGCCATCTCGTAAGGAATTCCGGGAATTCCGGAGGCGGGGAGGGGGGCAGGAA
>NW_020919638.1:0-1288 GCF_003984885.1 Neopelma chrysocephalum | reverse complement strand
CAGGATTCCCATCAGGCCTGAAGAAACCAAAGGGACAATCTCCGAACATTTCCACTGAGAGCTCTCTAGCTGTCACTCCTCTGAGGACCTCCCCAAACCACTCCAGGGGGTTTCATCAGAATGTCTCAGCTGCAATTTGCTGCTCAGAAGTTGTGAAAGCAAGTGGAAATCTCTGCCAGCTCTGAGCCCTGCAGTGGCTGAAAAGAACAACCCAACTCTCTGTCTGCATTTCCCATTATGAAAAAAAAACCAATTGGCAAGAGCATCTACAAGAACAATTATTTCTGTAGCAGAAGTAGTTGAAATAAATCACACAGCAGAAGACCAAGACTCTCCGGAGTAATGAGATCCCAGAGGCAAATGAAGTTTTGCCAGAAAACATCAGTGGACAAGGAGCTCAAATTGTTCTTTGGATAGTTCTTAGGGCAGTGTCTGGAGAGAAGTGTTGGAGTAAAGATGTCTCTTCCATAGGATGGCTCATACATATCTCATGTATATAAATTTTCTATAAATTTCTATAAATTCTGCTTTCTCTCCTAAGCTAATATTTCTCATCTGCACCCTTATTTCTTATTAACTTGCTCTTACCACTGCACAAAAAAAAAAAAAATTCACGCCTGTGCTATGGATGTTATCCCTTAGATGCCTCATGAATATCAATTTGAAAGAAGAAGTAACACAGGAAATGACTTCAAAAATTTGGAAAGGTTTGTGGTGAATTCCTCTCTGCCTATCAGTAATTTTTAGTGCCACAGTGCAAAGCACAGAAGCAACTTTTTAACTCAAGTCGGAAGTTCTTGTAAGAATTCTTAACAAAATGTGGAGAAACCTAATGCTGCTTTCAGTGAGACCTTCCATAAGCTATAGGGGAATACTTGCTCAGCAGCATGCAGAAATGAGACCTCCAAAAAACCCATTAGTGTTCACCTCCAAAGCATTTAAAAATTGATCTAGTTCTAATTTTCTTTGTGTGTTTGTTATGAACGACATTTGTGTGTGTTATCCCGACCCTATCTCGGACCAGGGACACCTTGTAACCTTCAACCCTACTTAAGGCAAGGAGTTGTGGTGGCTCCTGGAATAGTTGCTAAACAGTTCATTTTTATTATTATTCTCCCATGAATTTGTACCTCCAAAACCCTACTTTGGTGACTCCTTAATTTTTAACAGTCAGGAAAGTGTGTTTAATTAGACGTGTGATTCTCTATTAGTCTAAGGATGAAAATAAAAGACATGAGGCTGAGCTGAAAGATAGAGGGGATGGTTGGAAGGATGGCAGCAGGGATGG
>NW_020919637.1:0-447 GCF_003984885.1 Neopelma chrysocephalum | reverse complement strand
TGGGTTTAAGGGGGAATTCAGGGGGATTGTGGGGCACTGGGAGGGACTGGGAGGGCGTGGTTTAGGCATTTGGAGGCGTGGTTTGGGAATTAGGGCGTGGCTTAGGCATGGGGGTGCGGTTTAAGGGTTGGGGGAGTGGCTTGGGAAATGGGGGCGTGGTTTGCATTTTAGGGGGTTCCATGTGGCTCCTCCTCCCGTCTCTGAGGGGGAGGGGAATTCCCTTTGGCCCCGCCCCTAAATGGGCGTGTCCCACGCCTGTCCCCGCCCCCCAGGGTCTCGCGTGGGCGCCATGTTGGACATGCTGACGGACCGGCTCTGCACCCTCTGCCTATTGGTCAACCTGGCCCTGCTCTACCCCGGCCACGCCCCCCTCTTCCAGCTCAGCATGGCCCTCGACGTCGCCTCCCATTGGCTGCACATGCACTGGTGGGCGGGGCTTGGCCGTTG
>NW_020919636.1:0-1107 GCF_003984885.1 Neopelma chrysocephalum | reverse complement strand
GGGGGGGTCACAGGTGGATGGGGGACACCCCAGGTGAGATCAAGGGCCACCAGGTGAGACCCAGGGCCACCAGGTGAGACCAGGTGAGATAGGGACATGACGGGACACAATGGGGGGGTCACTGGGTGGGACGTGCAGGTACCATGAGAACATGGGGGGTCACAGGTGAGTCCCAGGGCCACCAGGTGAGTCAAAGGGCCACCAGGTGAGACCAGGTGAGACGAGGAGGGGTCACCTTGGAGACACGACAGGACACAACGGGGGGGTCACGGGGTGGGATGTGCAGGTACCTGGGGACAGGTGGGGACGTGGGAGGGGACAGGTGACACCCCAGGTGAGTCCAAGGGCCACCAGGTGAGACCAGGTGAGACGAGGGGAGGTCTCCTTGGGGACATGACAGGACACAATGGGGGGGTCACGGGGTGGGACGCGCAGGTACGACGAGGACCCGGAGGTACCACAGGTGTGCGGGGGGGTCACCACTCGGACACGGGGGTACCCCCCCCCCACGCTGGGGGGTGGGCGGGGCCGGGGCAGGTGCGCTCACCTGTTGAGGTCCCGCACGAGGTAGGGCTGCAGGTCGGCCGAGGGCCCGCGCAGGACCAGCCCCTTGGGGGGCAGCCGCTCGCCCTGGCTGGGCTGGCGCTGCAGGTGAGGGTTGCGCAGGGCCACGCTGATGTCCGTCAGCAGCCGCGGCAGCGGGCCCAGCTTCAGCAGAGCCTCCTGCGGGCACACGCACACCTGAGCGCACCTGGGCGCACCTGAGTGCACCTGGGAAATCCTGGGTGCACCTGGGCACACCTGGGAAAAACTGGGAGCACCTGAGAACACCTGAGTGCATGTGGGCACACCTGGGCACACCTGGGCACACCTGAGTGCACCTGAGTGCACCTGAGTGCATCTGAGCGCACATGGGCACACCTGGGCACACCTGAGCGCACCTGGGCACACCTGGACGCACCTGAGTGCACCTGGGCAAACCTGAGCACACCTGGGCGCACCTGAGAGCACCTGAGAGCATGTGGGCACACCTGGGTGCACCTGGGAGCACCTGAGAGCATCTGAGCGCACATGGGCACACCGGGGCGCACCTGGGCACATCTGAGT